>NW_027227808.1:0-66702 GCF_037783145.1 Equus przewalskii | reverse complement strand
GGGAGACGAGAAGGCTGGGGGCACAGACAGGCAGGATTTGGCGGGAGGGACACACTCAGAGCGCAGGCCAAAGTCACCCTGGGGTTGCCCTCCAGCCACTGTGCACGATCCCGAGGGGGCTTCTCAGCAAGTCTCTCAGGTGGACACGACCCCTTTGCACACAACGGTCACGACTTTCAGCCAATTATGGCCTAACGTCTCATTCTCAGGAGTCAGATGCACTTGTTTTCTTTGAGAATGGAAGGAAGGTAGGTTTCCCACACTGCTATTTCTAGGTTTGTGTAGAGAGTAGTCTGCATTTTAACACGCGATATAAAACCTTCACTCGCTGTGCCGGCTCCCGTTTACCCATTCACGTTCCTTTTGTCCCCGGTCTCCCATCTTTCCCCTTCCAGGTCCTGCCCAGCTGGCCAAAACATTCGCTCCTACCCATGTGTCTGTGTCTGCTCTATCCTTGGGCCGCTGTGCTTTCCATACAGAGTGGATAACCAGGTGCATTATGCAAAGCTCTGCCCCTCGGGAGAGTTTCCCTCACGGCCTCTGAGTGGGGCTCTGGTGCAGACGCTGCCAGTGTCCGGCTTGTACGCACGTACTGAGGCAACACATTTGTGAGCCAAGCTCAGACTCTTTCTTTCTCCATCAGCCTGTCATAAGGGACCTCTCACCCCACCGTGGAGCCACAGGTATGACTGAAGGGAGGGACCTCTCACCCCATCGTGGAGCCACAGGTATGACAAAGGGAGGGACCTCTCACCCGACCACAGAGCCACAGGTATTACCAAGGGAGGGACCTCTCACCCATCATGGAGCCACAGGTATGACAAGGGGAGGGGCCTCTCACCCCTCCGTGGAGCCACAGGTAGGAACTAGGGAGACACGCTGATGCAACAGCAGTGGATGGCTGGGGTCTGGTTACCTGCTCACCCAGGTTGCTTTTTCCTTCCACCCTGCTCATGCATGATTCTGGATGCACCAGTATCATCTTCCCTTATTGCTTCTGAGCTTACTCGATTGCATTTTAACAAGATCCTTAAGTTATCTGTGTGCATGATAAAATTAGAGAAGCACTCCTTAGTAGCAGACAAACATAAGGAGAGATGGAAGTGACAGCGCCTTCCTGCCAGAGGACACAGGCAAAGGCTCCAAGGTGAGAAATAGAACAGGGAATCTGGGTGGCAAAGGGGAGAGGGTCATAAGACACCTCTGCAGAGACAGGCAGGGGCGGATTCACTGCGGTGCATTGGCCTCTGCGGGACCTGGGGCAGTGTTCTGTGGGAGGAATGGGAGCTGTGGGAAGGTTTCAGGCAAGGGCGTAATGTGATCGTTGTGTGTGTCCATAAATTTGTATATTACGTTGGCATCGATGTGGAGATGGTTTGGAGGGGAAGCAGAATGAATGCGGGGTGATCGTGAGGAGACGACTGCAGGAGTCAGGGGAGAGACAATGGCGGCTTGGAATAACATAGTAGCTATAGAAATTGAGAGAGACAGAGGCAGACTTAAGCAAGTTCTCTGAGGTGGGCTTGACAGGACTTCGTGGCTGAGCAGAGGCGCACTGAGAGAAGACAGCGGCTCGGAAGACTCCCCTGATTCTGGCATCTCGTGGTGGCTGTACTGACAAGCAGATCTGTTTGGGACACACTGAGTTTAAGGTGACTTTGAGACATCCAAGTGGCAATGGAAGGCAAGTGTTGGGTTGTCAGAGCTGGATCCCAGGTGGGAGAGGCCCAAGTGACAGGTAGAGATTCAGGCGTCATCCCCAGGCACAGAGAGGAAGGTCACCTGCAGGGAGAGGGTGGGAGACGTGAGAAACCCTCGGCACCCTCAAGAATTCCAACATTTATAGACGTGGGGAGGAGGAAGGGGAGGGGTGGAGGGGCAGGAGGAGCCAGCAAAGGGACAAAATGGAGGCACCCACCAAAGAGACGGGGAGAAAGCAGGAGAAACAGAAACCTTGGGGAAGCTGGAGAAGCTGTGAGCGTCCTAAGAACGTGCCCTCCCCCATCTGGGCCAGCACAGCATCAGGTGAGCCTTCCACACAGGTCCGTTCCTGCTACTTCTTGGCATTTCACACAGATCAAAGGCCGTTCGTCCGTCACAATGGTCTCGGGGCTCTGCGAGACTGCCCCATCCCCAAGTCTGCTCCAGTCACACAGGCCCCATTGCCAGTCCCAGGAACAGGCCAGGCACCCCCCGCAGGGACGCTGCTCTCCCCAGCAGGCTTCTCCCCTGGTGCCCATGGCCGCTGGTCTCACGCCCCACCACCCTCATTCCGCGCTCCCTGCCTCCCTCCCGCTCCACCCGCCTCACCCCGCTCTATCCTCATCATTCCCTCAGCCCTTGACTCGCCAGCACCCATCATTCTCCACAATTCACTCATTTATTGTGTTTTTTATTTCCTGACTCCCTCCCTGACCAGAATGTCATCGCACAAGGACAGGAGTCTCTGTGGATTTGTTTACTGAGCTATCCTAAGGGACAGGAACAGTGCCTGGCGCGTAGTGGGTGCTCCTTAATGATCTGTGAGTATCAACGAGAAAAGCTGCTCTTTACAGGGATTTAGAGGAACCACGTGCAACCATAACAAGAATGACCTTGGTCTCTAGTCTGAGGCCATCGAAGAGCCACTGCCATCTTCACCTGGCTCTGGGACAAGGGTCCCTAGTGGGGAGTGTGCAGGGAGAAGCGACCCCTCAGTGTAGATCCCGTGGATGGAAATGCAGTGGCCCAGGGATGATGTCTTGCTATTTAGCCCCCTTTGAGGGTTCCTGTCACTGAAAGCCATTGGGATAAATTTCTTATGATTCTCACAACTTCTCAATCTTTCCCACATTTTCCATCTCTCTCTACATATCTATTTTTTTAATTGAGATATAATTCACACACCATAAAAATTACTTTTCAAAATGTACAATTCAGTGGTTTTTAGTATATTCGCAGATTGTGCATCTTCACCGCTATCTAATTCCAGAACATTTCCATCACCCCCAAAAGAAACCCAAGACTTATTAGCAGTCACCTCCCCACTCAGTCCCTGGCAATCACCAATCTATTTTCTGTCTCTGAATTCGCCTATTCTGGATATTTCAGAAGGATGGAATCGTACCACATGTGGCCTTTTTGTGTCTGGCTTCTTTCACTTAGCATAACATCTTCAAGGTTCATCCA
Source organism: Equus przewalskii (assembly GCF_037783145.1). Taxonomy (NCBI): domain Eukaryota; kingdom Metazoa; phylum Chordata; class Mammalia; order Perissodactyla; family Equidae; genus Equus; species Equus przewalskii. The sequence goes on along the minus strand of NW_027227808.1, from coordinate 63,534 downwards.
TGCTGTAGCATGTGTTAGTGTGCCATTCTTTTGTATGGCTGAATAATATTCCCTTATATGGCTATACCACATTTTGTCATCAGTTGACACAGTTGGGTTGCTTCCACTGATGGCTATTATGAATAACACTATGAACATTTGCGTACAAGTTTCTGCGTGAACATATGTTTTCAATTCTCTTGGGTATATACATAGGAGTGGTCATATGATAATTCTGTTTAACTTTTTGAGGACTTGCCAGACTGTTTCACACAGCATCTGCACCATTTTCACTCTCTCCAGCAGTGGATAAGGGTTCCAATTTCTCCACATCCTTGTCAACACTTGCTATTGTCCATCATTTTGATTCTAGCCATACTAGTGTTGTGAAATGGTATCTCATTGTGCTTTTGATTTGCATTTCTTTAATGACTAATGAGTGTGAGTATCTTTTCAGATGCTTATTGGCCATTTATATATCTTCTTTGGAGAAATGTCTATTCAATTTCTTTGCCTGTGTTTAAATTGAGTTATCTTCCTATTGTTGGGTGGTAAGACTTTTTTAATATATTCTGCATATTAAATCTTTATCAGATATGTGGTTTGCAAATATTTTCTCTCATTCTGTGGTTTGTCTTTTCAATTTCTTGTAGCATCTCTTGAAGCACACACACAAAAAGTTTTTAGTTTCATAAAGTCCAATTTATTAATTTTTTTATTTAGTTCCACAGACTCTTTAGATCCAGTGCCTGGATCCCCTCTGACAAGAAAAGGAGGGTGATGGCAGATGGGCACAAATGAGAACGTGACAACTTTACAGCCATACTAATAATACAATTATTTAGAAAATTGCCTTTCACCAGACAGTATAATTTCTGTCGGTGGATACAAGCCAACTACAGAGCACATACAAGCCATCGTCTTCTATTCCATTCAGCTGGATGGATTTATGGCACCGACTAATGGAAAATATCATTGTAGAGAAAACCAGTTAGGATTCATGCCACTTAAAATATGATTTCTAAATTGCTTAAGCCTATCTGTCAAAAGCTCAATGGAACATTTAAGATCAGCGTCATATAAAAGCAATACTCTGTGAAGTGATTTCTGAACTGTGAATTTGTGTTTCAGACTTAGCATCTTAGAGCGCAGAGACCGGACAGATTGCTGTGTTGGAAGAGTCAGCCCATTTCCCCAGAAGTTTGTATCTGAATCATACGGGTATATTCCAAGGAACATAGGATCCAGGTTCATCTCTTGGAATCTAGAATAAAAGAACAAATTTGGACGTTGGCAACTTGGAAAATGGTCGTGAGAGGTAAAAAAACAGCAAAATATGAACTAGGATAAAAAGCACCCAGAAGGCAAGCAGGACAAGGAGAGGTTTTGGCAGGACAGCCTGAGAATGTGGAGGGATCCAGGAGAGGAGCACAGTGGGCAGGGCAGCCGTGAGAGTCGTCATCTCACCCTTGAAGGGGGACAAATGAAAAGGGGAGTCAGTCTCTGTGTTTCTCCAGTGTGAAGACGTGACTCACGGGGCTCAGGGAAAGCTACGGGGCACCGCAAGGAGCCAGCAGAGGAGGGAGTGGAGCAGGGGGCTCTGCCTCCAACATCAGAAATGACTTGTCTGTGGTCAGAGAGGTCACTTGATCTGGATGACTTCCTCCCACAATTAAAGATCTCGTTGCCCAAAATGACCAACGAGAGCTGAGAAGTTCGCTCCGCAGAGGCGCTGCTTGGCCGGGCGGTCAAAGGAGGGATGCCTGCCACTGGGCCTGAGCCAGAAAGAGCCCTTCTCACTCTGCCTTCAAGTTGGGAACTGCCCTCTCCCAGCGCCTGTTTGTGGTGGAGTGACACCGACAGGTGGAATGGCCCCTACATCCTTGGCCTGAGGGTCTTAGGTTCAGAGCACAGTTCCTGCACTTCTATTCCTGACACGGTGTTCTGGGAAGTGACCAGAACAAGGGAGGAACATATAACTGACCAATGAAGAATGAACCTTTTCTTTGTTGAAATGCTGTAGACCTGAGCCCTGCGGTGGGCCAGGCAGGGCCAGGCTGATGACAAATGCAATCCAAGGGCCACTCTGCTTTTCTCCTGCTCGAATGCCCTTTTCTTCCATGGAAAACCACCATGGTGGGTTCATGAAACTGACTACAAGGACAGGGGACAAGGATTTAGAATCTCGAGAGCAGAATGTACCATTTTTGTGAACTTATCTTCACAGGCCATTCTAATCTTCTCCGGGGTCAGTGGACTATCGAGCTTCAGGGGTCCAAGCAGGCCTCTCTCCTGTCGTGCTGCTCTCACCGCATCGTGGATGGCAAAGAAGACCGAGCACCCCAGGAACACCCCAGGCTCTCCCAGACCCTGGAGGGAAACACATCCCCTAGATTACAACTCTTTCTCTGTATACACACGTACACGTGAATCTATAGGTACATACTGTTTGTACACATACATAAAATATTAAATATTCTATATGGAAGTTTTTCCTTTAAAAAGTAATTTAATATTTTAACCCAGTATTTTCATTCTTAGCATTCCAGCCTAAGGAAATGATCCCAGATGGAGAAGGCAGATAAAGGTATGAAGATGATTATTGCAAAACAAAAAATCAGATACAACCTGAGTGTGACAGCAGTTTGTTAGGCTCCAAGATCCAGAGTATTTTTTTTTAATTTATGATGTTGTTAAATTACTTTATAATTAAAATGTTTAATAGGGATTTTTCTTCAATAATCCTGGTAAAAATCCCAAATGACCAAGAGACGAACGGAGCCCCCTACAGGGTATCACACAAACGCACATTTACTCCTTGCGCTCGGCTCACCTTAGATGAATACAGCGTATTTGAGTTTTGAGACGGAGGCAGAAAAGAAACGTGCAGCTCTGTGGGGACGTCAGAGACGGCCGGGATTTTATACTGGTCGGGGCCACGAGTGAACAGAACTCCCTGAGGAGAATACTTCAGCTCCTCGATTGTATAGAGGCCCATGCCTTGAATAAACGCACCTTCAATCTGAGGCAAAAAAAAAGAGATTCCACAGATGAGAAAATATAGTCAACAGCGGCATTTCACTTCATGCGGTTTGTTTAAATTTATAAAATACCGCTTAACAGGGTTTTCAGCGTGTCTTGGAGCATGTCTGTAAATTTACTTAAAACGATTACCTAAAAGCATTTCTAAACATCTTATTCTGCGCTAAGTTCAAAGTCAAAAGACTTGAGTTCGAATGTCAGCCAGAGCCCAATGCCCTCATTTCCCTGCCCGGGGGTCAGATGAAGCCCCCTCTGCGGGTCTGTCCCCAGACCCAGCACAGGTTCTCTCAGGGCTCCAGAATCCGGTCCTCTCATCCACTACCCTTGCTCCCGAGCTGGCTGGCCTCACATCTCCGGACTCAGTTTCTCTGCTTGTAACATGAAGGGTTTGGACTGTGTGCTCTCTGAGCTTCCCGTTAACAGCTTTAAACGCTCCAGTTCTTAGACGTCAGCACTGGGCCAAACTACCTTTCCACACACTTTTCTGACTTGCAGGTCTCTTCTTCCTTTACTTCCTTCCTGTGGCCACATTTTGTCCACCCCACTCTCCATCCTCACTTCCGTCTACTGCCAGGGGTGTTCTCCTCCACCACGACGTTAGATGACTCTTCCCACAGGTCCAGACCACTCCCCAGCACAAGTCACCTCCACCTGCTAAGTGAGGTGCCCGTCCTTAAAGAGTCTCTTGCCAATTATTTCAAATTGAAATAAAAAATGTCTGTGGACAAAATGGACTACCTGCCAATGCTACTGCTGTGACTGTGCGGCCGTGCTATCCTAGCCCAACTTTCCGCTCCCGGATCTGGAGCCTGTCATCCGCCCGAGGCTCGGCGCTCGTACGACATTGTCCTTCTACGAGGTGTGGGGCTCACTTCGTCACCTCTAGGCCTAGTCCTGCCACATTCAAGCTCCCCAATCACAGACTATATGTTTCTTCAAAAACTACCTAAAACATCCATGTTTCCTTCCCAATTTCAAACAGTAAGAGGTTTGAGTTCTGGGGCTGGCCTGAACGGAAAGATTCAGACGACAGGGCAGAAGGACAGCCTGATGACCCAGCCGGACAGAGTGCTTCCCTGCAGGCACCCACAGCAGTCCTGGCTTCACAGACAGGAAGGAGGCAGCTCAGTTTACGTACCTGGCCTACGTCAAGGGCTGGGTTTATACTGTGGCCAATGTCCATGACAATGTCTGTTCTGATGTTCTAGTAAGAAAAACAAAAATGTTTATTTCAACGAATACAACTTAGGGAGAAAAAGTGAGAAATAGTTCCTGCCAGGATGACATTGGTACAGAACCTTTCTTTGGGCCACATTATATTTCAGGAGGGAGAAGCAACCAAGATTTCATTGTGTCACAAAGTTTATTATGTATAACTGTCAAAGTTACACAAATACTCAACTGGCTTAAGCACTGATTTTTTTATTTCTTGGAAACAAGAGAGAAAAATATTCACTTGACTTTGATTCCAGTTGAGTGATGCAACATACTGAGTTCAATCCACTAGCACAGACATAACGTGACACAGAAAACAGAAAACATCCACGGCCTTCGTGATCCTTGTTGAAAAACAGCGTGGCCACCACCCAATCCAACATCCAGAGTCCAAGTGGCTGGGTGATATTTACCAAACCACAGAACTCAGGGTGCATCAGCAAAAAGGTCTTTCAATTGCTATCTGCCCTTACGATTTTCCTTTTTTAGTGCAGAAAAAATAAATCTGACATTCCACTTGGTGACCAAAAGTTTCCTGATGACCTACAAATGAGGAGGAATCCAGCAGGCCCAGGTAACTGCTGGTAACCCCTTTGCTCTCCAGCAAGGCTGTACCTTCTTTTATGTGACATAGCGGCTTTTGCCACGGCAAACAGATTCCACCTATAATTATTAATGGAACAAAGGAAACCCAAGAGTTTCCTTATTTGATCTGGGACTTTCATCTAACATTTTTCTTAAGAAAATTAGATAGCGATCCCGAATGTTTTAATATAATAAAACTTCAGGCACTCACCTCTTTTATTTAAAGACACAGTGAAAACTGTAAAGTTCTCTTTGACCCCATTTAGCAAGGCTGGTCTCCCAGGAGACCAGTGGCCTGAATGGGAGCTGAGGGCAGGTGCTCTCAAGGCTGCAGTGTTAATGAAGGCTTTGTGTCAAAGCTTTGGACTTACTACTGTTTGTCACTGTCTTCTGATAGGGCTGCAGAGAGATGTTCTAGGTGGTGGTAGCCAGCCTCCAAGATGGCCTTCAAGGATCCCCACCTCCTGGTATTCACATCCTTATGTAGTCCCCTCCACACTCTACCAGCGTGGTTTGTGTGACCAGTAGGCCATGGCAGAAGTAACAGTGCGTCACCTCAATATTAGGTTATGAAAGACTGTGGCTTCTGTCTGGGATGCTCTCTTACTTCCTCAGACTCTCTCTCTCTTTTTCCTTTGGACCAGTCCCTGTTGGGGGCAGGGGAGGGCAGCTTTCACATCCTGACAAGACTCTGGCAGCCTATAGAGAGGTCCATGTGGTAAAGAACAGAGACCTCTGGCCAAGACCTGGCGAGAAACTGAGGCCTCCTGCCAGTAGCCATGTGATGGAGCTTGGAGTCCGACTCTCCAGCCACCTTGAGATGACGACAGCCCCAGCCAACAGCTTGACGGCAACCTCATGAGGATTCCTGAGCCAGAATCACCCAGATAAGCCACTCCACAATTCCTCACTCTTCAGGAATGGTTTCAGTTAATAAACATTTGTTATTTTCAGCTGCCAAGTTTGGGGGTAACTTGTTACACAGCAATAGATAACTAATATACAGATGCAGGTTCAAAATTAGGGAACTTTTGCTGGAAGAAGAGCGATTCTGTGAACATGAGGAGAATGACTGAGAAACAGCCTCCATGGAGGCACCCCTCTTGCCTAGGAGTGATACCCAACGTGAGCTACAGACCTAGCTTGTGTGTTGGCATCTGATAAGACTTCTTAGCACGTCTCTTAAGAGTTCAAGTGAGTCATAAGAACACATCTTAAAATTTCATACCAAGGCTAAATATTACCTTTGTCTTAGACCTTGATAAGGGCATAGAGAAAATGCAAATGAGCACGTTTTCACCAACTTTTTCACTGAAGGAGAAGGAATGCAGAAAGCAGCATGAGAGAACTTTCTAGTGAGCTCCCTACACAGGAGCGCTGCTCTGGGGTGAAAACCACGCTTAGCGTGGTCACTGTGTTGCCCTGGTCCAAGGTTCCCCAAAAATGATGTGGTCTGAGTCAGAATCCAGGCAAGCCAGACACCTGAATGGGCACGTTCAATACAGGTGTAGACAATTTCAAAGATTAGGCTGACTGTAGTTTAAAAAACATACATGCTGGAGACACATTAAACCAAAATTTATATCTGATTGCAATCCAAGATGTAGTCACAAAGGACGTTTGGAAATATCAAGCACTAGGGCTCGCTTCTGGGTAGGATTTTGGACAGATAATCACATAACAGTTGTGAAGGCATCACAGTGCCATTTAATGTATTGACAATCATTTATTATTATTGACAGTGGCTAGTAAGTGGCTTCACTTACCCCCAAAGACCCAGCGTCAAGCGGACAAACTCCATGAAGCAGCAAGGAGTATGTGTGACTGTGGGTGTGCATCTCAGCCTAGCATCCTTTAAAAGCACAAGGATGCTCTTAAACTAACAAAGCAGGGACCTAGCTGGATAAAAGATATCAAAAGCTGGCCACTAAATTCCCTGGGCTGGCCCGTGGTGTGCATTAGCAGATTATAGATGCTCATGAAATCCTTTGAGAAGGGTATACGATGGCATCTCACACAAGAGGTCAGGACTTCTGGTTGTGCCAACAGTCTACACAGAAGCTCCCTTTAGGCTGTGCTTCTTCCTTGAAGTGGCTTATTTCCTGACTCCATTTAAAAGGGCCAAGGAAATAAAGAAGAGAGGCCACTGTTTTTTCCATGGAAGTAACCATAGCACCAAGACAACTGTTGAGCGTCTAGTCCTTCTGGGGTGCAGAGAAATTACCCCTAGGCCAAATACACAGTGCTTCTATGCTGCACAGATAGAAGGAAAATGTGGAATTGAGGTGGATCTAGGGGAAATTTGAAGACTCCCCCAGCTGGGACTGACCTTATGTGCACCTGTCAGGCAGTCTATTTCCACCTCGGAACAGGCAGCTCCAAACACAAAGTACGCGAAAGGATGGCCTTCGCCTGTCTCCCAGTTCATGTGTGTCTCATAACCCCTGGAGGAAACAGAGTTCTTGAGGAGTGCTGTTAAGTGACCAAGTCCCCTAACTGCAGACCATGATGAGTAAACAGACCCATGAGAAGCTGCGCTCCATTTTTATGCACAGCAAAGTAGAGGAGTACATTTGCACAATGATGGGCCAGCACACAATGCATGCATTCAATCTGTTGGATAAATAAATATTTATTCTTTCTTATTAAACTTGCTTTGTCTGATAAAAATATCCAATCGCTCCCCATCAATGACTCCTTGTGCCTGGAAGTTAGCTGCAGACTCTATGGTTACCTGTGCTCTTGCTTTTGGCTAATGTTGGATCATGTAATCCTACTGTCATCAGATGCGGGGAATTCAACTTGCATTTTACACCAAACACTGCTTCAGAGGTGCATACTTGCCCATTCATCTATCTTTTCAGCTCCAGGATTCAGCCTCTGTGCTAAGGATCAGGCCCTTGCCTTTCAATCTTTGCCACTACTCTGGTCCCCACGACCTGCTCTGTTCCCAGCTCCTCTCTAAGGACACCAAGTGAATGTCATGGTGAAAGAGAAGCAAGGGCCAGCAACCTGCCAGCACTTTCTATCCTTCTCTCCTCTGCTCCCCCCAGACTGGAGGTAGCCATGAAAAATGCTTCCAGTGCTCATTCCTGATAGCCAGCCAGGGCCCTGGACTCCCATGACAACTGGCAAACTGACAAAATCAGGGAGGACTCTCTGTGTCACCCTGTTCTCGGATGGCTTTCAATCTCCATTAAAATAATTTGAGAGGTTGTTTTCCAAAGTATCTGAGTTCTACTTGTTCCACATCTTGACAACACATAGTTATTGTCAAATTTCCTACTTTTGCCAATCTAGACGGTGTGAAATGTTATCTGTCTTATTATGGGTTTCATTTTCATTTCCTTACATGTTTCTTAACTTAAAAGATACACCGAGTTTTCAACAGAACGTCAACCTCTGCTGTGGGTTCCACGCACCGACCCACGGAGAAGCCTCTGGCTCTACCCACTACCAGCTGACTCTTTAATTCACCTGCATTTTATTTGCATGCCTGTTTTTCCCAACCAAAGCCTTTCTGGGCATTTGGATTAAGTAAAAGCTAAATGTTCTTTCTAACAGTGGGTTAACAGAAGGTATAAATCAGTTTTTGCCAAAATTGCAAACAGAAGTGAAACTCTTCCTCAAGATACCGCACTACTGCCCACAGAATGTTGGGAAAGGACTATTTACCTGAAGTATCCAGTCGCTGAGAGACTAATGCTTTCATCAAAAGCAGCCTGCGCCTGGGAAAGAAGAATATAACGTGATGCAGAGAGGATGTTTACAGTAAGAACCACTCGAGACTTCGATTTTAATTTTACTGTGTGTTAAATAAAGCTACCAGTAGTAATAACTAGGAAGGACCAAGAGTAATTTACTCCTCTCAGCATTCTCCACCGCCACAGGCATTTGTGGTCCACTGCTCGTAGCGACAGCGTTGTCCAATGCATGTGGTCATAATCACATGGTATGTTACACTTATAGTCTGGACTATAGTGGGCAACGCGTGCTCTGCTTATGAAGAATTTCACTCAGTCATCTGGAAAGACTCAACCCGTTAACATGGAACATTTTGGGAAACAATGGGTGGTTGGATGTTTAATTTTAATATCATGCATATATAACAGTCTTAGGAGAGGGGTATAATTTTGCCAAATTGCTCCAGTTATACCAAAGGTTCTGCTGATTCTGCAGTGCACACAGTTGACTAATATACAGAAAAGTGGAGTTGAGGTCCAAGTCCCCGAGTCTGAGAAAGAAAAACGTACGAAGTGCAACCATTACAGGAGGAAGTGGGCTGAAGGGCGCATTTCACAATGGTGGAGAACTGACTCTCTTGCTCTGCATCTCTCTCCAGCTTTCTCCAACCAGGCTCTCTCAGCTTCCGGGGCCCAGGTAGCCAGGGCAGAGGGCAGAAATAAATATGCCCAGAAAGGATTGAGAGCTCCAATTATATGGATTATGGAATGAATCCTAACTCTATGGAATAGCAGGAACCATTTCCAAGTAAGACTCCCCAAATGTTATCTTCTCCAGACCAATGCTTTTAATGTGACATTCTAGAACAGTCAGCAAGGACACATACTCCCAGCCTTTACTGATAGCCATTCCACACCATGTGGTACTTTAGAACCTATTACTCTGCAAAGTTTGCCTATTGACTTTAGAATGTGTATCTTCTCTTCCAACTAGATTGCTAGAAGATGAAAGGAAGTAGATGAGGGTTCCCATTCCATCCGGTGTCCACTGCTGGTGGAATGTACACCCAGTGGCTTGGTTTCCTATTTCTAAATGAGTGCTCACATGATTTTTACTTTTATAGAGGGATTCTGGTGTCGTCTTCCCATTTTAGGGACAGTGGAACCCAGTGTAGGAGAACGAAACAGATTTACAGCTATTATCTAAAAAATACCTAGTCACCAGTGGAAGAAACCTTAATTAATTATTGCTTAAAACAAGAGTTCTGGACAGAAGAACATCTTTTTCTCTAATGGAAAATTTTCCCAGATGTAAGAGTTCTGCCACCATCTTACAGGATTTCCACATGCCGAGAGCCAAAGAGCCCCCATTTATCACTACGAAACAGTGCCTTTTAAAGCCCTTTCTTCTGATATTTAATTGTCACCTCTCTCTCTCTCATTCTCCACCCTCCTTTTTTTTCTAACATAAAACACAAAGTAACAACGATTCTCACCCAATCCTTCCACGTGCCTTTAGGATTCTTGCTGATGATGGGTTCAAGGCGTTTTAGAAGAGTTTGACAAGCATCCTAGGGATTATTTTTTGGTTAAAATTATGATCATAATTTCATGGAAACACCAATTTCAAAACCACCTGAGATGTGCTATTACATCAGCTCATTTGAGAGGCCGGTGAGAACGCAGAGAAGGAAGAGACCAGACCTGTGAGTGATGTGAAGGCTGCACGGGTAGGGGGCAGGGCGAGCTGGTCTTAAAGACAGGCCCTAGGATGGGGGCCTGTAGCCACGCTAAGAAGTCAGGACTTCACAGAGCAACTGTTGGCAAACCGCTGCCACTGTTTCTAAACACGGCATGGTCGGAGTTACTCTGTGCGAAAGCTCGCCCTGGCAGGAGCAGCTGGGGGAAAGGTGAGGGCTCTAGGGTGCAGAGACACGGCCTTGCATGGCACTGGCGGCAGGTGCACATCTGGATCAAAGCAGCTGTGTCACCACCACACGGAAGTGGAAAGACACAGTGAATAGAGTCGAAATGACTGCTGGCCAGTGAGATGTCAGGAGTGAGGGAGACAAACGGGGACACTTCCAGCTCAGTAGCGCCCCTGGGGGCTGCAGCACTGACTGAGCCCCAGTCGGGGCGGCCGGGGTGTGGTGGGGGGTTCACTGAGAGGGGGCGGGAGGGAGAGAAGAGCTGGATTAACTCTCAGTATCTTCTGAGCTCCACCCACAGATTTTGCCCTGCTGGGGCTGATGACTGGCAGTCCACTGCAAGGACTTTTACCTTTACTGCCAGTCCGTTGAGATCCGCCACCACAGACCCTCCCGAGACATTTGCATTAGGAACAGTTTCCGTGCTGGTTCCACGCAGGTGGACATTAGACATTGGCATCCTTAATTCACGACTGGCCACCTGGATTTCAGAAGAGAGTTTCTTTTCAAATACTTTGGTTAATCATAGACCCGAGCACACACCCACGTGGAAGCCTGTGTGTGAAGCCCTCCTATGTACAAAGGGGACAAGCGGGCAGAACCACCAATTCCTCCAGCCACAAAACCGCCTCCTTCTAAAAACCCTGATGCTAGTCTGGACCCCAAGCCCTGAGCACACTTTCTTTTTCTTTGACTTTCTTATGTGCAATAGCATCAGAAAAAGGAGGCGAGGCCCCAAGCCAAGGCAGGAAGACATGCCGCATGTCTTTATCATCATGAAATCAACACCTCTGAGGACTCTCCTCCCACCACACTCTGCAAATTCTAGCAAAGCTGACCTTATCAGGTAGGACATGCCTTATCCACATTTCTGTAGATGCTGTAGGAGAACAGTGCCTCCAGTAACAAGGACAACAGCCTTGCAAAAGCAGCAGCAGCACATGTGGCCACAGAAAGAAATGGTGTTGGTGCCGTTCGCTAACACAAGGACTTAGCTGGCTGCTTTGTGCTTCCTTTCTTTCTAGTGCTGGGAGCAAAATCATTGCTAACTTCAGCTGATCCAAAATTCTCCTCTTTCCTGCAAACTATAGAGCCCAATAGAGTTTGCCCACAACTGTGACAAGGACACAGGCATACAGAGCGCTCCACAGTGGCTTTCGGAAGACTGTTTACACAGAGTGCATGGGCTTGGAACACAAAGGGGTCTGGTGGCCCCATACGGAAAACACTGAATTCTCACCCCCAAAATGGGGAAAGATATGATGAGAGAATTCTCAAGTGGCTGATAACATGAAAGAAAATATATGTTCAACATCTCTATAATCAGAAAAATGCAAATTAAGGCAATAATGAGCTACTAGCATTCATCTGTCAAATTTTCTAATATTTTTTAACAATCCATAACATACAATGTTGGTTAGTGGCATAATGAGACGGATACCTTCTGGAAAACAATGTGGTAATATGTGTGAAATGATGTAAGATACACTCTGTGATCCAGTGATTCCATTTCTGGGAATCTACTTTAAGAAAATAACCATTGATTCAGTCACAGGCTTATGTACAAAATGTTCGTTGAAGTGTTCAACAATTGGGAATGATTAAGTAAATTCTATGTACAGTCACAAGCAGCCGATAAACATCATGATTGCAAAGAATTCTTAATAACAGGAGGAAGGGCTCAGTCTATGCAAGGACAGGTGAAAAATCCAGGATACAAAATTCTATAAACAGCATGTAGTGATTTTTTGGAAAAGAAAAAGAAAACATGGAAAGACCCCCAAACAGCGATTATCATGAAGTGGTAGAATTGTGCAGGGTCCTTTCTGTTAGTTTTTGCCTCCTCCAAATGTTTTATATTCTGTAATATTACTATTATGATCAGCAAAATAGAAACAGTAGCTAGTTATCTAAAGTAAATGAGTCAAAAGAAAACTGGTGAAGTTTGGTGAGAAATATCAAATGTGATTTACATCATCAATTGTCCAGAGTCCATACTATAAAAAGGGCGAGGAAGAATGCAATACAACAGAACTTACACAGCTTTTTATCACCCAGCAAAGGTCAAAAAAGACAACGCTCTTGTTAATATAAGCAAAGGAAAGCAGCAAATATCCTCCCAACCTCTGCTAGCAATAAGACAACCTGACACTCTTCTGCCACACTTTTTAGGGGAGTGGCTTGTTTACCCAGTTTCTGCTAAAAGACTAACAGTCTAAGCTGTCAAGGCTACACTCTCCTACCCTTTTTCTTTGGGGACAGAAAATGTACATCCATAGTTTCTTTCTCATACATATATCTACAAGCACACATCCAACTTAACCCAATTATTTGCTTTCTCACCTGAATCATTTTAGTGTGGACTCCTTGCCCCATTTCAATTCCCCCATGAGTCACCAGCACAGACCCATCTAGATAAATGTGAACCAGGGCAGCAGCCTAAGCAAAAAAAGATGAAAACAGTTTTCATGATCTTTCTGACTGATATTACCACATCTTGTCAGCTAAAACATTTTCCGTGGAAATGATCCCCTCCTTTCCACCCCCTTCAGAATACACACAGATGCACGTCCCATCACCCTGAGGGGGCTGAGCAGAGCAGGGCAAGAGCTGCCTCGTGGTCACCCCACAAGAGGCCAGCTTGTGGCTCAATGGCTTTGAGTCTGGGGCAGGACTATGCTCCTTCAGCTGCTATTTCCTCATTAGGATGCTGGAGCACACTGGGACCTTCAAGGATCTCCTGACCAGGGTGCATAACAATGGAGGTTTGGGTTTTTTGAAGGAGGATGGATGCAAAGGTAAGTGTAGACAGGCTGCTGGAGAGGGAGAAGAATTGCTCATGTGAACACATTCTCATAGTTGTAGGTGTGTTACAGAGAGGCAAAAATAAACATGCGAATAAGGTGGGGCAGATAGACATTAACTTTTTGCTGCAAAATGAGCTAAGTTCACCCTAAATCATCTTGGCACAGAGCTATAGTGCTTTAGAGTTGGAAGGGAACTTGGAAGTAATCTTCTGTAACTGTACAGCTCCCCACAGGGATCCAGAAGGAGTGGAACTAACAGAGAAGTAAAGGCTGCTGTAATCGGAACAGCCGAACTCTGAGGCAAACATGCTTTACGACCAGTAAGAACGAGCCTTCTGTCAAGTCTGCCCCTGCCTCAACTGGGGGTAAGGCGAAGACCAGGAGACTGCAGAACACAGGGACGGCTTCTTCACTTGGAGTCTCCAGGGCAAGAGAACCTTAACGGCATACGGTCCTGGAGAAAACGCTTCTGATGGCTCCGCTGGGGCTCAGGATGGCCTGCAAGGCACACCCTTGCAACTGTTCAGCTGGGAAGTGCCCACCTAGTAGACGCGATCTGGACCAGGCAGGGGTCACTTAGAGCTCTGCCAGCCAGGCTTCTCCACATCTAAGCTTCTATGCAGAGTGGCATAATAATCCAGGATTTGTAAAGGGAGGCTTTTCAGAGAATTCTGGTAACAAGCTAATTTCCATTTAACAAAGCTAAAATCTTAGTAAGCCTTAATTACTCGCTTAGATGCCTTTTAAACAACCGGGCTCATAAGTGAAAGTCGATGGACTTGCATGTCAATGACCACATACACCCAGGAAAGGACTGCATTCCTAGATCCGTTCTCTGCCCACCAGAAGGATCTCACAGCCACCCGTGGGCCACGGGCCACACTTGGAGCATCGCCTCTTTATTGGCACCCAAAGCTTCACGTTACTCCAGGGGATGAGGAGCAGAAGCCTCTGTCATTCCAAATAAGACACTTTTGACAGTGCAAATGGGCTCTATTTACCTGGTTGGCAGGTGTGAACTAGGGGTGTATTGGGACAATAGAGACAGAGGAGTACCCTTTCTCTGAGGACAAAGACACATTCACGGCCTACAGGAGAATCTTAGAACCTTGAGGAGGGCATCACAGGCATGACAATCACGCCCAAGAGCCTGGGAAGACGCAGCAGGGCGTGTTGAACTATCTACTGGCACACCACTCCTGGGGATGCTGTCTTGTCCTCCTGGTCATTTATTGTCAAAACAATAGAGATAAGAAGTGGCATCCTCTACAGAGAGCCCAGAGCTGGCTGCCTGGGGTTGTGCACAAGATACCAGGTGATGCCACCTGTAACGGCTGCTCCTGGGGTCCATTCTGTGGCACTTCATTGTTCTCTGCTAGAATGTGAGCCCCTGAAAGGAAGGACCGTGTCCTAAGGCCTCTCTTGAAATGCAACATAGGAACACACATGCAGTCAGTGCTCAATAAGTTTGAGAAATGAATTTGCAATGGCATAGCCATTCCATCTGTTTCTTAAACTTGTAAACTCTGCATTTGGCCTCCTGGCTTCCACAAGCAATTCAGAAGTTGCTTGTGGGTGACATTCTTTGGGGCTGAGCTACAGTTACAGGGGACTGTGCATTTCCCACACTGTGTGACCCTGCTGGCAACAGCACTGTGCCCGCGTGTCCGCGGCAGCATTTCTAAGAGGGACTGCTGAGTAATTTGCTCCAGGAGCTGCTGCAATCTTCTCGGGCCATTTAAAATGTCAAATTTGGTTCAGTTAAGCGGCACCACTGGATGGTTCATCGTTAGTACCACAGAAGATAATTCCACAAAGCTTCATCTATGGAATTGGCACAACTGGAGCAGTGGAACAGATGCTTCTCCAATATAAACTGGGCACTTAGATGGTGAAATGTCAATCTTCAAGCAAAGACTGCGGTATTGCTGAGAAGTTTGCTTTGGTCCTCCAGATTCTCCAAATGTCTCAGCCACTGAAGCATGTGAGTCCCTACTCTGCGCAGGTGTGGAGCTAAGGCCGGGGCAGGACAGGGCTAATTCGATGCTGGGGCCTTCAGGGCTCACAATCTAGGAATTACACAGAACGGAGGCAAGGTACGTTTGACCCCTCAGCTGTTGGGGGCACAGTCCTGCAGTCACATCCTGGTGCTGTCACTCACGGGCTGGATGTCCTCGAGCAAGAGAGGGAACCTCTGTGGGCTTCGGTACCCCCCTCTACAAAACAGAATCACGCCTGCCCGACAGAGCTGAGCCAGTGGCTAAAGGAACCGGGAAACTACAAACCAGCCAGCCCACGGCCTCACACACAGAAGGTGCTCAAGCAGCATTTCAGTTCCCTCCTCTATTTGGTTTGCTTCAGAATAGAGTCTTTCAGCGTATGGCTCCAGGAAGCAGCCTGACTGACCCCAACTCCTGGATCTGGCCCCAAGCAAATGTCTCAAGCAAGGAAGCTGGTTGCTGGGGCAGGATGGGGGGAAGTAGTGGGGTCTCCGGAGGAGCCTCTCAGTAGCCTTTGAGAATCTGTAACATCGGCTACTGTCGAGTTTCCCCCAAGCTGAGCTGAATCCCCCCTCAGACCCCACCTAAAGGGGTGTGGGGAGGCAGCCTGATGGAGCTGAGAAAGCATGGCTTCTGAGCCCCTCAGACCTGAGTTCCAGCACGGCCCTGCTTCTCACCAGATGCGGGACTTTGGGCAGGTCATCTAAGCTCCGAGCCTCAGCGTTCTCACCACTAACATAAGGATCCAAATCTTACGGTTGCCCTGAGGGTTGAATGAGATAAAGTCTAAAGAACTCATAACATAGCAGGTGCTCGGTAATTATTATTTTTTATCTAGTTTTTGAGAAATTTCTGATGAAGGAAATGGGACTGAGTCTGTAGCAGCCAGATAGTAATGGCAGCCACTGCACAGAGACAGTCTGCCACGTCTACCCAAGCCGAACGCCCAAGGATGCCCAGAAGACCCATAATCAATGGGGACTGTTTTCCCCGATGATCCTGGCCGACCTGCTCAAGGACAGATGGCCCAGACCGACCTCTTTGCTATCTGCCAGCCAGTCCGTTTACCCAAATTGCAAAGCAAGAGTCACTGCTCACAAACCCTTTTCTAGTGGAAGTTTTCTCCTTTCCTTTCCTGTTTAAGAACCTTGTTCTTGCTTTTATTCCTCAGCCACAGCCTCTTGACTGCCTCCCTCATCCGGGAAAACTGTGCAGACGACTCCACGGCTGTGTGTTGCTCTGCCCTCACCACCAGGCAGGGACTGGCAAGGATGCCGTAAGACCACAGCGGGTATTGTTTTAATGCTCCTTGAGCTCTCAGCTGTCTGCAATCAGGCCGCATGAAAATGTTCTAATGATTACACCAAAGCTGAACAAGTACGGCCATGGGAAAGGGGAGGGGACCCTCCGGCCCGCTTTTCCTGGCCTGCTCGGCTCCCTCAACACCCAGCTTACACACTGGTGCTCCCCGCAGCTCCACCTCCCTTTATCCCTATTCTGTCATCACTCAACACACCTGCCACATTTCTTTATGGCTCAGCCAAAGGTGTGACTTCTGCAAAGGGGAGTAACAATAGTTTTGAGGGCTCTGCCATCCTACCTTGAGGGCTAGTTTGATTGAGCACAACGCTGGTGAAGGTTGACAATCAGGCATTGCAACCATATGGCTTTCCACCATAATAGAAAGGTTCCTCAATACCTTTTGATGTGTCTGTTTGGAGAACTGACCTGGGCAGCAGCGGTTGAGAGAATCCAACAGGAAACTTCAGGGGAACCATGGCCAGCCCTCTCTTCTTCCAGTAATTCTCTGAGTTGAATTTTTCCACAGCCACTTTCCTCAGGGAGTAGGAAGACGTGGCCATACATTCTTTCCAACACTGGGTCAGGTTCGTGGCATCAATCTCTTGTTTGTAGGGTGTTTGGTCAATTTCCTTGTACATGTTCATCATTCGGACCTATAAAAGGAGAACTTGAAAGGTCAGGGGTCCTGGCAGACATGGTCTCTTCCATCCACTGTCCTCCTGGTCAAATGCTACTCATTCTGTTAGGCCCAGGCTGAGTTCTACTACTCTTTCTCGAAGCCTTTGCCAGTGCATAATGCTCTCATCTTCCCCCTGTTCAGAGCCTCTATCAAATATGTCAGCACCTACATGCTTTTTGTGCTGCGCCTGTCTAAGTTCACAGGCAGGACTCCTTTCCTTATATTTCTTATAGCACTCAACCCAGTCCAGGTACACTGCTGACTCTTAATTCTAGCCGCATTTGTGAGTATCTGTTGGAAGGCCATCCTGGATTTAACATCCAGCTGCCAGATCTACAGGATTTGGATTATTCAGATGCTGGGGCGAGATACGACCACTCACTTCCAAAACAGGAAAATATGAAAGTTCATTTAAATGTAACCGATAACTGGGATGAAGAATAAATTAAAAGATTCTATCACAGGACACCTGAAGCCAGGAGTAGAATTCTTCCTGAATTCCCAGAACTGGGGACTAAGCCTCTGGCTGAGAACTCAAGGTGCCAAGTATCTCATATTCTCAGTTGAGAAAACTCTCAGCAGTGTGGCCAGCTACCTCGCAAGCTGACAGGGCCATTAGACACACACTCTCCCCATCCCCGTAGAAAACATTCCCCGACCATTATAAAAGGAAGACTGGAAATTAGTGAGCTGTGCCACTGGGGGAGGCAGTGGTTTTAAGAGAGGCTATTGTCTCCTCCAACTGCCCTGGGATGAAGGGAGGCCACGACCTGGTTCTCCTCTGTAATGCTACCAAATGTGACACAACATCTGGGACAGAGGCTGTGGTGAGACGACCAGGAAGGGAGGGGCCCCCACAAGCTCGAGAGACATGAAGAAGATGGCTCCTGCCAATGGCCACAGATTCTAATTTTGGAGAGAAAGAACGTCGATGAATTGGGGACCAGGGCTTTCCCAGCATTGCCACAGCATGGGGCAAAGAGCCGTGGCCATCAGAGAAGGCTCCTGAGGGGCCAGCTGAGGGTCCCTGGGAGACTTAACCCACCCTTGCAGGGGACTGTCGAATTTGGAGAGAGCTAGCAGCGAGGGAGCCCCCAGACAACATGCCCGACAAGTGGCTCCATCTAACCAAGCAGAGAACAGAGAGCTCGCTGGGGAGGTGCTGCTTCCTCTGGTCCTTCTCTGCCCCCCGCTCCACCCTAACACCGCAGGGGAGGGAGCAGTGGTGAGCACACCCCGCGTCTCCCACCCGAAGTCCACTCAGGATTCCGGGTGGAAGAGGCGCAGGGAAGGGAGCAGAGCTTGTGAGTGAATGAAATCGGGACGAAGACTCAAAGAACGGAAAGTAACCGAAATGACAGAGCCTTTACGACAGCCGCCTGAGATGGTACGGAAGCAGAGAGGGAGGTTTTGACGGACTTGTTGGCAGCAGTTATGGCCCCAACCGCGCAGACTTCTCGCTGAACAAGTTAGAATCCAAGCTCACTCCTCAACATCCTCTGCCTCTAGGATGTTGGGGATGGAGCCCCAGTAAGACGAGGACCACCGCACTGCGGAGTCCCGGCTCTGCGTCAACTCGTTAGCTGAGCTACACTGGGCAAATCAGGCAAATCCTTCAGCCCTTCTGGCTCTCAAATTCCTCAACCTGCAGGCCCCCCGCGGCCCTCCCACCGCTGGAATTCTGGAATTTGATGCCTTTCCTATGTGAGACTCATTTATCATTACCTTCTCAGGGGACAAACCACATTTGGCTGCGACTTCCGTGATGCAGTTTTTGGTGATGAGCCCAGACTGAGGGAAGCCGAACCCACGCAGGGCCGTGTTGGATGGAAGGTTGGTTCTGCACGCCCAGCCCCGGAAGCGCAGGTTTGGAAACTTGTAAGCGTTATCCACTTTCAGAACTCCAATTTCTATCACCTGGGGAAATCCAGAGTGGATGTGATAAGACCCTCATCCTTCCACACATGGCTTACCATCCTGAGACCTCAGACCCAAACCGCTAGAAATCACTGACTGACCCTATCTACATCACGTCAAACATGCTAAAACAGACTCACATCCCCAGTTAGGTGCATTTTTGCTATAAAATAATTTTTAAGGATTTGAATAATTTATCTTTTGAAATCATTGTTTTCTATCTTCATATCTTAGGCCTAATGCATTTTTCCCAGGTTTCAAATATTTCCTAAAGCCTTTGAAGCATTTATAGGCACTAAACACTGGGTTCACAGAATGTAATGAATAAAATATCCTGGAAAACAGGGGAAAAAAATGGCTTGGTATTTGGTGTAATGCATTGGTTAACCAGGGGAATTTTGCCCCTGTCTCCCCTGGGACATTTGGCAATGTCTGGAGACATTTTTGGTTGTTAAGACTAGATGTGAATAACCTATAATCAATCTATAAATCAGAACTTGGGGTGAGTTTCTTGTGAGCCAGGTCTGAGGACTATAGCCCAGGGAGCTTCCCTGCCCAAGAAAGGCAGCACAGCAGAGGAGTGGGGTGCACAGAGCGTTATACACCATCTCGGAACAAAGAGCATACATCACACATGACAGGAACATCTCTTTTACTACTGTCACGAGATGCTTAGCTAGCAAGTCAGTGGTCACAAGGTGAGCACAGCAAGTAGGTGATTAATCCTTCGCTTCCAGGAAGAGATGCTTATCCCTAAGGAGATGGTGGTATGAGGGGGAAGCTACATCCCAATCTGTAAGGGCATCATCCTTAGCTTTGGGACATTGTAAATGTTTAAAGCAGATGGACCAGGCAGCCTCAACAGGCCTTTTTGGAAAAATGAGGTCAGGGCAAATTAGTTTTAAACCAAATGGCTTCCTCATAGAATCCAATATATCCTATTACTTGTCATTTATTCATCAGACTGGAGGGTAGCTGTGCCACTGACATCTACTGGGTAGAGGCCAAGGATGTCGGTAAATATCCAAAATGCAGAGGACAGCCCCCACAACAAAGAATTATCCAGTCCAGAGTATCAGCAACACCATGACTGAGGTCTAATGCTTGCATTTGGGAAAAGAGCTCTAAGCTTGGGAAACTCGGAGCTAACACACGGACACAGACTTGGCCAGTATCTCTGGGCTCACTCTGGGGGCCCCAGGAACATATGGCTATCCTTGCAAGAAGGGTCTTCATGCTTTTATAATTGAATACTATTTGACTATTGAACATTTTATGGAATAACTCATTTTATGTAGTACTTTCCAGAATGTGAACTTGTTCCTTAAAACACTTACAAATAACGACTCATCCAGGGTGGCACCTCCATTGCAGTAATGCTCCACATCCAGGGCCAAGATTCTGCCATCATTCATGAATCCAGCCTGGAGAAAGAGAACTGAACTGCGATACTGATGCCGGGGACCACGTCTCTCTAACATTTACTTTGTCACTTGAGAACCCTCCTCACATAAGCAAAAAGCTTCATGATGTTGGATTTGGCAATGATTTCTTGGCTATGACACCAAAAGTACAGGCAATGCAAGAAAAAAACCAATAAACTGGACTACCTCAAAATGGAAAACTCCCATGCATCAAAGGATACAAGCAACAGAGTGAAAAGGCACCCCAGAGAATGGGGAAAAGTATTTCCAAACCATTTATTGGATAAAGGTTAATATCCAGCATGTATAAAGAGCTCCTACAACTCAACAACAACAAACAAACAACCTGATTAAAAAGTGGACAAAGGATTTGAATACACATTTCTCCAAAGAAGATACAAAAATGTCCAACAAGTACACGAAGAGATGCTCAACATCACTCATCATTAGGAAAATGCAAACCAAAACCACAAGATACCACCTCACACCCTTTAGCATGGTTACTATAAAAACAATCAACTGACCAGTAACAGAAAACAATAAGTGTGCGTGAGGAGGTGGACAAATTAGAACCCTTGTGCACTGTTGGTGGGAAGGTAAAATGGTGCAGCTGCTATGGAAAATAGTATGGCAGTTCCCCAAAAAATTGAAAATAGAACTACTGTATGACCCAGTAATCCCACTTCTGGGTATGCAGCCAAAAGCATTGAAAGCAGGGTCTTGAAGAGATATCTGTACACCTATGTTCATAGTAGCATTATTCACAATAGTCAAGGGCTAGGAGCAACCTAAGTGTCCATCGATGGGTGAATGGATAAACAAAATATGTTACATACATACAAGGGAATTTTATTCAGTCTTAAATAGGAACGAAACTCTGACACATGCTGCAACCCGGAGGAACTTTGAGGACATTATGTTAAGTGAAATAAGCCAGACAAAAAGACAAATACTGTTTGGTTCCATTTCTTTGAGGTACTTAGAGTAGTCAAATTCATAGGGATAGAAAGTAGAATGGTGGTTGCCAGGGGCTGGGCAGAGGGAGGAATGGGGAGTTATTGCTGAATGGGTGCAGAGTTTCAGCTTTACAAGAAGAAAAGAATTCCAGAGACAGACAGTAGTGATGGTTGCACATAAATGTGAATGTACTTAATGCCACCGAACTGTATATTTAAAAACGGTTAAGACAGAAATTTTATGTGTGTGTATTTTGCCACAACTGAAAATAACAATAAGAAAGGAAGGGTAGAGAAAGATATGAAACCAAAACAAACAAAAACCCCTCTCGTCCAGTTCATCACTACTGGTCCATCAATCCTTTTCTCTCCTAACGCAAACCAACTGCCTATTTCCTGACCTCTCGGTCTTGCCACAGGTCCTGGAATTCTGGCTCCCATGCTCACATGTCTACCAAGACCTTCTCCCCCAAAGCCGGCTAACCCCCTAATCTCCAAACCTGGTGGGCTGCTCATAGTGTACTCTGCACGTGCTTCTCATAGGGCCCAATTCAATCAAAACTCCCAGCAGCATTTGGTGCTGCTGGAGGTCTTTTAAATAAATATCTTCCTTCCTTTGAAGATGTGTCTAATATCTCTGTTTTCTGTCTGCGCTCTGCTTCAATATATCTGAGCTTATCAAAGTTCACTTTAATGACGTTTGTTAAGTGGAACCAAATTCAAACCAAAGCTATAGTCAAGGGCATGGCCTTGAATTCCAGCAGGTTGAGTTTTGGGCGCTGGCTCTGCTGCTTCTGTGATCTCAGGCCAGCTATCTAAGCTCTCTGACTATCTGTGAAGTGGCCGTAAGTAAGGCAATGCCCGGAAACTTATAGGTAAGTGACTGAAACATAAGTGTCTGAAATATAGCTCGTGTTCTAAATAAAATTATTAATATTACCATTACAAGTATTATTAATATCATCTCCTGTCCTCATCCTCTTCTCCATTAGAAAACATTATTTTCTCAAAGTCTTAATCACTGCTATGCTGATGGCTTCTATAACTATAATCCAGTCCTTTCAATAAAATCCCATATTGGTGAAGGACATTTCTCCCTAATGTCCCATTGTCACTTCTTCCCCAACATTTACACAAACAAGCTCATCATTGTCCCTCCAGATTTGTTTCCTCCTTCCAACCTGGCTCTTTCCACTAGAAACCTCCAAGTCATGTTGATGGTTCTAGTCTCCGTTGTATTTTGCAAAGTTTGTCACACTGTCTCGGCTCTTGGACTCGTCTCTACTTCTACATCTTGCTATCATAGCTCAGACCCCAACTGCTTCGTGTCTACAGCATCAACTGCCCCCTGGTGGTCTACCTGCCTCAACCCTCTCTCTTCCCTAGGCCACCCTGCCTAGCGCCATCATATCACCCTCCCCAGTGCGCTCATGTTTGGTTACAACGCTTGACTGGTCAAGGATCTGCTCAGTCTCTTCTTCTCGTGAGATCAAGTTTAAACCCGCATCCTGGGACTCCAGGCTCCTCTCAGTCTGGCATCACTTAACCTCACCAGTCTGTTCCCACTCCTCTTAGGGAAGCACTCTGTGTTCTAATTCCCCACTCTCCTACTCCTGCCCTCATCAAACACACCACGTTCCTCCTGCCTCTGCATTTTTGCTCTTACTTCTCCCACCACCTGCTATGCCTTCTTTCTGCCTATCCATTCTTTGTTTTTTTTTAATTTTTTCATTGTGGTCTAAATAGTTTATAACATTGTGAAATTTCAGTTGTGCATTAATATTTGTCAAACACCATATAAATGTGCCCCTGTACCTCTTGTGCCCACCCTCTCTTCCTTCTCCCTGGTAACCACTAAATTGTTCTCTTTGTCCGAAAGTTTGTTTACATTCCACATATGAGTGAAATCATATGGTGTTTGTCTTTCTCTGTCTGGCTTATTTCGGTGAACATGGTGCCCTCAGGCTCCATCCATGTGGTCGTGAATGGGATGATTATGTCTTTCTTATGGCTGAGTAGTATTCCACTGTATATATATACCACATCTCTTTATCCAATCATTAGTCATTGTCTGCCTATCCACTCTTGAAGGCCATTTATGATCACTTTCTCTAGGATGTCTCCCGTACATACTTAACGTCATATTCATCTTCGTGTAGTTTTACTATGTGCGCCTCATCTTAAACTCAGCATTATTATACTTTCATAATGACCTCACATGTGTAAGTCTTGTCTCTCCCTCAACTCCGAAAATGTAATCTCTGTCAGGACAAAGTTCTCTCTAATAAATCTTTGTTGAACTAAAGCAGATTCAAAATATAGCTAAGAGAGAATGTGAGTTGAAACAGACACATTTTTATCTTCTAAAAATATGCATGCAGGTACACCAGCCATGGAAGAGACAATGCTGTGTTCAACAGATCCTGCTGTCTTTCATCCTGGGCACACAGGAAGACTACATTTCCCAGCCTCCCTTGCAGTTAGGCAGCAAAGTCCCAGCCAATGACATGTAGATAGAGGCAAGGTCCACACTTACAGTCTTGGTGCCTGAAACAGCTCTCACATAACACTCCTGCTCTCTCTCCCTAGTCTTCTGCCCTCTGCAGAAGGTCCGGTAGAGGACTCGGAGTCCCTAGGGCAGTGCTATCCAAGAGAACTTTCTGAGATGACGGCAATGTTCTATACCTGCATGTCCAGTACGGCAGCCACTAGCCACATGTAGTTACTGAGCACTTGAAATATAGCTAATGCAACTGTGGAATGAATTTTTAATTTTCTTTAATGTAGGTAACTTAAAGTTTAAATAGCCATCTATGCCTAGTGGCTTCCATATTGGACAGTACAGTCCGAGGGGAGGATGGTGGCACTATCAGATGGAAATGCATTGAGTTCCTGAATGATGTTCTGGAGCAGGGTCCTCTCCTCTCCCTGCTCCCAACCCCCACTTATTCCACTGGGCTGGTACCTGAACAAGAAATAACACAATAAACATTTAAGTGCCTGAGAGTTTTTAGTTGTTTGTTATGGCAGTTAGTCCATTCTCACTACTACCTATTTCTTATAAAGCAAAAAGTAATTATTTTCTCCTATGGAAATTTTTCTAGGAATTTCCGGGACAGAGTTTTACAAAAATACTCTTGATATATTGAAAACTGAGGAACCTGTTGGCAAATAATTGCAATTTCACATAACACTATTGTTATGGGAATTGTTCTGTTTTTAAAGTGTGTGGGAACAGCATGGTTCTCAGATCTACTTTCAAAGATGCATATCCTCACGCTTTCCAGTTACTCTGCTCCAGCCAATACCGTCTAGTACTTTTTCACAAACAGAAATCTTTGAACAAAGCAGAAAAGCTTTGTTGAACCAGCCAGTTATCAAACAGCCAGCACAAGGAATAAAAAGTTAGAAAGAAGCACAATTTGCTGATTTGCTCATTGCTGTTCCCCTTTAGAGAGAAGCCAAATGCTGCCGTCTGCACTGATGGAGTGTCATATTTACAACATGAATCCTCTCCGCCCCCTTCTTCCTCTACTCACTTTGTACTTGCCAAGGTATGGGTGGCGGCCCCCAGTTATTAGCATGTCTTCTCCTCGTTCCAGAATGCAGCGGACTGGACGGCCATGTCTGAAACAGAAAAAAAAGCAGGAGAAGTAAACTCCTTCACCAAGTAGCTTTTTTTTAGGAAGATTAGCCCTGAGCTAACATCTGCATCCATCTTCATCTTTTTGCTGAGGAAGATCGGCTCTGAACTAACATCTGTGCCCATCTTCCTCTGTTTTATATGTGGGACCATGTGACAGCATGGCTTGATAACCCCGGGCCGCTGAAGCAGAAAGCGTGAACTTAACTGCTATGCCACCGGGCCAGCCCCTCACCAAGTAGGTTTTATCTGGGGTTTATATAACACCTAGCGAGAGCTTGAATGGTGTCCACACACCTAACAGAACTACTCCCTGAGCCCAGGCTGTGCTGGTCTCAGGCCCACACAGTGGCCTCCCCTCCCTTTGGGTCGAGGCACAACGCCTGGCATTCACTACTTATGGGAAGGAGGCTCTTGGGTGCCAGAGGCTCCAGGGTATCGTTTGGGGGTATTTCCCACTGTGACAACAGCCTCTGCTATAGGTGAACAGTCCCAAGGCCACACTACAGACTGGTTACAAACGGAGAAACTCGACTGGTGTCCGACTGCCAAGTGCTCCCTGACGGGACACGTCTGGAATCAGTATCTTCGTGTCTCATGGAGAGAGGAACTGACCTACATTACTCAGCAAAGAAATTAAGCCTTCTAGCTGTGCCTGCTCCAAAGACAGCTTCCTGTGGGAATATTTCGAGATGCTCACAGGAAAACGGTACTAGCAATAAGGTAAGCATAACAAAAGCAAAACCGCTACTTAAACACGAACATATGAATCTTTTGAGACCTCTCTCACACAGGGGCGAAGGACAAGTGACCCCGACCCTTTCAGGACCTGTTTCTGTCTACTCTCCAGGTATTACAGCATTTTTGCTGTGGTTTTTATTCTTTCTCAGTTACTGATTTTGCTTCTCATTTTGGTTCTCACAGTGTGTAGTTTGACAGTACAAGATAAAGACATTGCAATAAGTGGCACTTGTTGGTGTATTTGTATATTATATGTGATTTTAAACAATCTTGACCCAGTCTCTTCCTCCTTAACCCTGATATTGTGAATATTCAGCATGACCTTGTTTTATTTTTTTCTATTTAGCAGATTTTCTCCACTTACTTGTTTGCAGCAAATGCGGTGATGGCCGCCATGATGCCAGTTTTGGTCACTTTTCCCCCGAACGCCCCACCAACACGCTTTACATGACACATGATCTTGTTAGCTGGGACCTTCAAGGTTGCAGCCACTATAGTCCTGTGAGTGATAACAGTTCTTGTTACTCTGACTCATCTGCAGCAAGGAGGGGGACAGCCCTGACCCGTTGGTTCCGTAATGTCTATGATACACAAACTGTGTGCTTATACTAAGAACGGGATGATTTCCAATGACCTGGGCATATATCCATGCCTGGTCTCAGTGGTACTTGGCTATAATGATATTGCCAAAACTATCATTAATATTAAGTAGTCCTTTCAATATCAATGAGATATTTTTGTGTTAATAAATTTCTTAAAATTTTCCCACGAACCACACCCAGAGTGTCGTTTCCACACTGATCCCTGGCGGACGCTGCCTGGCGCAGTGAGAGGTTGGGGTCTTCCCCTGCGTCTTCCTGTCTCCCCTGGAGTTTCTTCTCTCCTCCCATTTGGGTTCCTGCTGAAGTCGGCCAGCAGGTCTTCCTTGGAAGCAGGCCTTGCTCTTCTCTGCCACCATATTGTTTAGTGGTCATTTTTATAGATGGACACCCCACAGGGATGAAGTGATGAGCCCAATGTCACACCGGGAGTGAGGAGCAGAACAGGACTGGGGTGGGGCTTACCTGGCCCTTCTCACTGTCCCACCTTCTACAAGGCCTCAGTCTCCACACTCCCACACTTCCACCTGCTCTGGTCATGACACTGGCTGCTTACGACCTACTGAATCAAGACCCCTCTGCTTTGTTCCCCTTACTTTCACCCTGATGCTTAAACTAGCCCCCCTAAATGCATCTTCCATTCCAGCGTGGGCATCTTTGTGCCTTTCCTCTTTCTTACATGCACGCTGCCTGATACAGAGGACACAGGCAATAAGTGTGTGCAGAAGGGACAAGTGACTAAATGAATGCATGAGTGGCATTTGATCTTGGCGTGGAATTGCCTGCAAATGGCCTCTCTTCTCACCGTCGAGACAAAACTCACTCTCCCTATGAATCCAAACTGAAGACTCGGTCTTCATGGGACTTCTTGGATAACTCTAGAACCTAGCAAATCCGTATTCTCTTAATTCCTCCACCTGTGTAAATTCTAACCTAGCTGATGACGTGCTTGGTTGCATTCTGTCCAGAATGTTTCTCGACTGCTTCCTGTGAGTTAAGCCCCATTGGCCTTGGAGGGCAGGCCTTCCTTCCTTTCCTTCTTTGTTTCTGTATCCTTAACAGCGGACCTGCTGATTACATAAGTGGTTGTGAATTTACAGATCCACAAACAGAAGGCCCCTACATCCATGGACTGAGTATTAGTGCTCCAAATTCCTTCAGCTTCTGAAATGACACTTTTGCCTCTAATTGCTCTTGGTATATTTTGCTGGCAGATACCATTTAGCCACATCCCCTCCACAGAGGCCCCATGTTACCTGTATGTATTTGGGAAACTGTGAGGACACGTAGACATCCATTTCTTGATCCTCTCCTTTGGGAACAGCAAGCATGCTTTGAGTTTCCATATAAAAATGTTCTTGACCTCCCATATGTATTTCACCTATTATAGGAAAGTACGCCAGAGTCAAAGAGGCTGTCTGATAGCACAGGTAGCATTCCCCCAGCTGTTATCCCATTATGGAGAAATTCCAATGATGGTGCTTCGCTGGGACAGTAGGCTGCACAGTGAAGTGCCACAAAGTATATTCAGCTTTCACTATATATGCAGATTTGAAGTAGCGTTCTCTAGCAGACTCTATCATGTCTGCCAATACAGGAGGTCACAGAATCCTAGGGAAAGGCGTGTGACTGTCCAGAGTCAAAATATTACAGCAAGGAGACTTCCATTTCCAAGACAAGATGGAGTAGATGCACCTCTTCCTGTTTCTTCTGCTAAGCACAGCTAACAACCTTGGACGTAACGTATAAAAGAAACATAAAATGACTCTGAAAGGCAAAGAAAAGAAGGCAGACCTGCTAGGGACTTGGGGACCCAAGCAAAGACCCGAAGTGAGTTCAGTGGGCTTTGCTGTTGTTGCTTTTCTTTGCTTCATATATCCTAGACTTAGTGCAGAGACATCAGCAATCCGAAAACACTAACAGGCAAAGACCCAAAAAAGCCCCAAGAAAAGCCTACTTTCTCTAGCCATAGGACCAGGAAAGAGAAACCTAGCAGGACAGAAAACTTTTATATAATAACCACTCTATTCCAGCCAAACACTATAGAAAAAACTGTGGCCTCATCCTTATCTGCAAAATTTGAGGGGGGACCTAGACTCCTGCTCTTATCAGGCTGTAATGAGACGACCCAAACCCTCTGCTGGGTGGTGTCAGTGGGACCACGAGGGGAACGTGGACGTCCACCCTCCACCTAGCAATAACAAGGCATCACCCCTCTTTACCCACCAACACCCGGTCAGAAGAAGTCTGGTAAAAGAGGAGATTTAAATAAGATTCAGAGTCATGTAACATAATACCCAAAATGACCAAAAGACAATTGAAAATCACTCATCACACCAAGAACTTAACTTGAATGAAAAAGGATCATCAACAGATGCCAACACAGAGATGACACAGCTGTTGGAATTATTGGACAAGGATAATTCAAAGTAGCCATCATAAAAATGCTTCAACGAGCATTTACATAAACACTTGAAACAAATGAAAAAATAGAACATCTCAGCAAAGAAACAAAAGATATAAAAAGAACCAAATGGAAATTTTAGACCTAAGAAATACAACCACCAAAATTTAAGAGGCTCAATGGATGATCTCAACAACAGAACAGAGAGAACAGAGGAAATAATCAGTAAACAAGAATATAACAACAGAAATTGCCTAATCTGAACATCAGAAAGAAAAAGACTGAAAAGAAAATGAGCAGAGCCTCAGAGACCTGTACAACTATAATAAAAGACTGAAATTTGGGTCACTGAAATCGAGTATTTGAAGAAACAATGGCTGAAAATTTCCCAAACTTAGCAAAAGACACAAACCTACAGATTCAAGAAGCTGAGTGAATATTTGGGAATATGATAAATCCAAAGAAATCCATGCCAGGACATATCCCAGTCAAACTTCAGAAAAGTGGGAAAAAAAAAAGAAACTATCTTGACAGCAGAGGGAGAAAAACACTATCCCACCTACAGGGGAAAATACTCTGAAAGCAGCGACTTCTCATCAGAAACTTGGGGGCCGGAGGAACTGGCACAACATCTTTCAAGTGTAGAGAGACCTGTCAGTTCAGAATTCTACATCCAGTGAAAATATTCTTCAAGGATGAAAAGGAAGTCAATCATTCTTAGATGGAGGAAAACAAAGAGAATTTGTCTTAAAAAAGATCTATCCTACAATAATGACTAAGGGAAGTTTTTGAAACAGAGAAGACATGATTTTTGTGTGTGTGAGAGGAAGATTGACCCTGAGCTAACATCTGTGGCCAATCTCCCTCTTTTTGCTTGAGGAAGATTGTCGCTGAGCTAACATCTGTGCCAATCTTCCTCTATTTCATGCGGGATGCCGCCACAGCGTGGCTTGACAAGCAGTGCTAGGTCTGTGCCTGGCATTCAGATCTGCGAACCCAGGGCTGCTAAAGCAGAGTGCACAAACTGTAAGCCACTGTGACACCAGGGCTAGTCCCGAGAAATGGTCTTTTTAAAAAAAGAAATCTTGTAACAGGGAGATTTCTGTTCCTGTTCAGAAAGGAGAGAGAACAATGGAAAGAATAAAAATACAGGTAAACACAGTAGACTTTCCTTCTCTTTTTGAGTTTTACGAATTGCATTTAAAGCAAAATCGTAACATTGCTTCACGTGGTAGTCAATGAATGCAGAGGGAATTTTTAAGACAATGATATTATAAACAAGGGAGAGTAAAGGAATGAAAAGGGAGGTAAGGGTTCTATAATTTACTCAAGTAATAAAATGTTGCCACCAGATATATTGTAATATAGATAAATAAAATTTAACACCTAGAACTACCACTAGAAAAACCAGACAAAGAAATACACTCCAAGAACACTACGGATAAAAAGGAATGCTGAAAACCAAGTAACTGCTCAAAACACAGGGAAAAAAACAAAAAACACAGGGAAAAAACAGAACACAATTATGACCAGGCATCAAGTTAAGTGGAAGGCAGACTTTAAAAAATTAAAAATTATACCCCAAAATACTGATTTGCAAATTGCTTGAGGGAGATTCCCAAGGAAATCTTTTGTTTTGCTGTCTGCACTTCCTATCTTAACTAAAATCTGAGTAAAGAAAGAGTATAGATGGGTGCAGCAGTTAAGTTCGCATGTTCTGCTTTGGTGGTCTAGGGTTCGCCAGCCTGGATCCCAGGTGTGGAACCTATGCACTGCTTGGCAAGCCATGCAGTGGCAGGCGTCCCACATATAAAGTAGAGGAAGATGGGCACGATGTTAGCTCAGAGCCCGTCTTCCTCAGCAAAAAGAGAAGGATTGATGGCAGATGTTAGTTCAGGGCTAATCTTCCTCAAAAAAAAAAAAAAAGTATAGAAAAATGAGCCAATTCTGTTTCATTTGTAAAATGTAACAATTAAAATGTCAAGAATTCAGATCTTGGGCATGCCCTGCGGCCGAGTGGTTAAGTGCGCCTGCTCTGCTTCAGAGGCCCAGGGTGTTACCGGTTTGGATCCTGGGCGCAGACTTGGCACTGCTCATCAAGCCATGCTGAGGTGGCATCTCACATGTCACAACTAGAAGGACCCACAACTGAAAATACATAACTATGTACCGGGGGGCCTTTGGGGAGAAAAAGGAAAAAACAATCTTTTAAAAAAAAAGAATTCAGATCTCGTTCTCAATTTAAGCTTTTATCAAAGACTGTACGTTAAAAGACCCACTGTCGGTAGGCTCAAATTCATGGTTTGCAGCATTAGCATTTCCACTTATCCACCCAGAATTAATTGTTAAACATCTACTTCATTTAAAAAATACAAAACTAAAAAACATTAGACGGAACTGTTTCTGTTTAAACCTTGAAGGTCAGCAAGGTGTCAGAACCCTGCTCCACTGTGCCGCCCATCCCACAGCCCTCGACCCACGGCGCCCTTTCTCACTCTAGGTGTTGCTCTCAACTCTCTTGGTTGGAAATCAATTTGCTCAACTAATCCTTGAGATAAAATGCTATCCCACTAACGGTTTAGGAGTGATGACTCCAGGAATATTTACATTTTAATAAGAGGCCCTTGAAGACGAAAAAGCCATTTAGATACGAAGCAGTCGCTCTGTACCACGCCCAGCAGGACAGGCTGGGGAGATCCTCTCCGTCTCAGGCTCCTAGATCTCTTGCAAATGCTGCTCCAGAGATCGGCATCCACACTCTCCAGGGTAAAGCCCACCCCGCGAACGGAATTTTAAAAAGAGATAAATGAGAAGTAGCACAATGTAGAGCAGAGAATGCTGACTTCAGAGCCGGACACGTAGGCAGATCTGATTTTAAATGGTGACCTTTAAGGCCCTCTGGTGCCAGGAGCCCAGGGTCCGGGAGGGCTGACACACGTCTCCACGGGGGTCAAAGCAAACAAGAATATCACTGTCTTCAAGGACACAGTCTAAGACTTGACGCAATGCCCCACATATTTTATCTTTTAAATATTCTCTTGTTCTTGAAACACCCGTTTTCCTAGGGGCAGAGAGAGTGCTGTTATTATCACTCTCCATGAGTTACCTCTCAGTGAAATAAGTATTCAAAAATTCTGACCCCAAATGACAATTACAGAATAAGGAAAAAAAAACCCTCAAACTAGTAAGTCAAGAGGATCAAAACGTACAGGCAGTATAAATGTCCCTTTTAAAGTCTCCTGTATCACTTTGATACATATCAATATGGTGTGGGGCTATAAGAAGTGAAAATTCAAGTAAAAGACAGATTGAACAAAGTACCCAACTGAACTAAATAAGATGTCAAGGAAAACACAACAATTGAATTCTCACACAAAACATTATGGCAGGAACACACTATGGCACAGGTGCAGGGAACCCCAAACATCGCTATTTCCAAGATGCTCACACCATGGACTCTGTGCTAAAAATGCCCCCTCCTCTCTTCTCCCACAAGACAAGCTCACCCCTGGAGAGTGCCGCATTTTACTGATCCCAAGCAAGAAGCACCAGGAGCGTCGTGAAAAGCTGTCAGAAACAGACTCCTGGGCCACCCGGATCCTCCAACTCCAGAATTGCAAGAAAGGGCACAGGATTCTGCAGGCAGGTCTCATAAACATCTCACAGTGAGGAAAACTGGGAAACCCTAGGTTTGATGAACGGATGCCTGCCAGTGTGTTAGCTCAAGAACAACAACAAAACACTAAACCTAATAATAATCATCACTCACCATTATGGATCTCTTGCTGTGTGTCAAGCTCTGCGCCAAACACCCACACATATTCTCTCTTATGATCTTCATAACGGATCTCTGGGATCAGTATCACTTTATCCATACAATTTTAAGACAAGGAGACTCAGCCCTGAGAAGTGCCCTGCAAGTCCCACAGCTAATAAGACAGGGCGCCGAGGAACACCAGCAGGTGATGGCGCACGGTGTCTTTTCTACAGCTTACAGATGCCATCATCCAGTGAGCTGTGACCAGCTTCAGGTTTAACACAGCCGTGGAGCTAAGAAACATGGTGGCTTTGAGCTCATGTGGGCGGGCTGACTCTGGCTCTATGTTTGGGGCTGGTACGTCTTCGGACTCTTCCTGAGCTTGGGATCAAAGGTGGAAAGAAAAACTAGGGAGATGGTAGTTTCTAACTACCACCTAGAGGCCAATGTCCCTGAAATTCACTTCAAGACAGACAACATCAAATGCTTTACTTCCTGCCCTCAGATATGGGACAGACGCCCACGCCCACCCAGCAATGCCTCTGGGGAAATCAGATCTTGGATGGCAGGTCTTCCACAGCATGGGTGACAGCAGAGCACAGCGGGAACTTGATCGGTTAAGACCTACAGTAAATCCTTTTTTTTTCCTGCTATAAAGGACATTATTGAGACAAACGGCAAAATTTGAATTAGGTCTGTAGATTAAATAATAGCATTGCGTCAGTGCTGATGTTTTGATTTGATAACTGTATGTTTATGTAAGACAATACCCTTGTTCTTAGGAAATAAACACTGTAGTATTTAGAGGTAAAGAGGCAGCGTGTCTGTAACTTACTCTCAAATGGCTCAGAAAAAAAATGGATATTTATATAGAAAGAGAGAAAGAGAATGATAAAGCAAGTGCAAAATGTTAATAATTGGGGATTCTGGGTGAAGGGTAATTAGGAATTTCTTTAAGGTTTCTGCAACTTTTCTGTAAATTTAAAATTATTTCTAAATAAAAAGTTACAAAATTTTTATTGGAAAGTTCAGATCAACTATTTTCTCAGAGGAAAATTTAATTTTAATTACACATATACACAACGGAAGAAAGTCCGGAAGGAAGGGCAGGCAGGAGAAAGGGAAGGGGAGAGAAAAGGAGGGAGAAAGCAGAGAGGGAAGGGAGGGAGGAGGGAGAAGTCAGGGGAGACAGGAGGAAAGAGAAGGAAACGTGGGCTTTGGAGGTCCTGACACAAAGCTACCGACTCCACCACCAGCTCTGTCGCTCAGCAACTGCTGTATGACCGTGGTGGCGCTCCTTAACCCCTCTGAGCCTCATTTCCCCACCTGCAGGGTGACTGTGAACAGGAAGAGACAACATCCACAGAACAACTGAGGCCATGGCGGGGCAGGTGGTCAGTGCGGGGGGCTGCCATGGGCAAAGCCTGGGCCTCCCATCTCGTCTCTCTGCTGAGCTCTTCACGCACACACACACACACACACACACACACACACACACACACACACTCACGGCAGAGGGAAGCCCATCTGTGAACGAGGTGCCTGTTTCTGAGCTGATTTCTCGAGAGCAAAGGCAGCTCTAGACTAGACACGCTTAGAAGGCCTCCAGGGTCGCTTCCCCCGCTCACCCTTTCTTTCGGATCGTTTTACCTTCAAGAATTTGATCAACCACTTTAAATGCTTCATCAACATTTCCATATTCCAGTTTCCTTTCCCCCTGGAAGAAGGAGTGGTGCCGTATAGCTTCCTAGGAAGAGAACAGAAGAGTGAGGCCACCTGCGCAGGAGACGCGGCCCTATGGCAGGAGCCGCTGCCTGAGTCTGGGCAGCGTTTCTCCCCTCGCTCTGGGACACGCAGCAGGGGCTTTAGAGCCTGAGCTCGGGGACCAGTGAAGCTGTGTCCATTTTCTCCATTCACAGCTGTTTGACTGTGGGTCTCCTACTTCACCTCTCTGAGCCTCATCCGTACAGTGCAGGTATAGCTGGGCACGGAGCTCTCACAGGGTCATGGTGAGGATGAAATGAGGCATGTCCGGAGCTTGCATGGCACATAACGTGCTCCATCAGTGCTAGCTGAAGACACTCAAGTGGTAAGGGTCATGGCAGCCTTGCCTGCCAGCCCCATGCTGCTCCTTTGCGAGGAGGAGCACAGGGCAGTAGGGAGACCTCCTGCCTTGGAAGGAAGATTCCATTACAAGCCCACTGCGGGTACCACAGATCCACTTCTTACTGGCTCCGATCAGCTTCCCTTGGGTGCCCAGTGACAGGGGACAGTGGTAGGTGCACATAATCAGGGTCACAGCTACAGTAATCCAGGTTGGTTTTCTCACCCATCCCCAGGAATTTACCTCACTGTAACCCCTGTGTCCACTGGCAAATGTGACGTGCCAGATCCTGTCAGCATTGTCTACCACGGATTACTGTCCACCCACAAAACTCCAGCCTGCTAGCAGTTAAGGATTCTGCAAACTCTGGTTTCCTCTGGCTAGCAGTAGGTGTCTAGACATACTGACATACTTCAGGGATGTTCTATTGTGATCCTGCCATTTCCTCTGTTCAAAAAGTGGGCTGGTTTATTTTTACCACCGTGGGGCCCAGGTTCTTTGACAGAGCATTTGCTGATTGCTTCTGTTACTGACTAGCTGTGTGACCTCGGGTAACCCTGTCTCTTAGCTTCCTCATCAGATGGGGATAACAGTTTTTGCTCACAGGACTGAAGTGAGCATTCAGTGAGTTAATGCATGAAACCTGCTAGAACTGTGTACCCACACAGTGGGCTCTGTCAGGTGTTAGCCATGGGCATGCTGTTGGGCATCAGGATCCACGAGAGATTCTGGTCAGGAGCATATTTTTCTCACCAGGGCCATCAGCTTTCTTGAGCCAGGAGTTTTGATAGAGTTTCCCCATGCAAACTCTTAAAGGCTCTACAAAGCATAAGCCAGGCTATCCCTCAGTGAGAGCGACACAGAAACACTGGTTTTCATCCTATTTTGATTGATAACACACTTCCTACTGGGATCAATTCATATGATTGTCTTGTTAACCTAAGATTTAGATATTCCAGGTTGAAAAGAGGAGTTTTATAAATCCTATTTTTAAAAGTTTAATCTTTTTCCACTTCACTTGCTGCTTGCTCTCTGAGCAACTTTGAGCCAGTGTCCTGAGCATTTCTTGGTCGGGAAAGTGGTAAAAGAACTGTAGTGCGGAGAGCTGGGCGTATGCGCCTGCTATGACTGTGATGAAACCCGGCCTGCTCCAGTTGATTGTCCTTGGAGAGCTCAACCTCCGATAAAGCAGGAGGAAGCTCTTCTCCACACTGCCACAGTCTGGCATTCTCCGGCACACACCCACAGATCTGCTGGTTGGAGCTGGGGAGGGCAGGAGGAGAGTGCTGTGGAGTTGCTCACTGGAATTTTACTTGGCTGGAAGGTCGGGAGAGGAAAGGGAAGATATTTGGCCAGTGGAATTGGCCAGAGGATTACAAACAAAATTTCTGATGAAGTATTAGGTAAGCAATTTCTTATTAAGAAATAATTCTCACTCCCAGACAATGCTGTGGAAGGAATGCGTAAGGTAAGCACTCTCAGCAGGCCACAGGTGACTGAAAAGGGTCTGAGAGGGGAACAGAATATTTGAATTCGAAACTGGCCAGGAACATCCGGAAGGCCTAATCACTCTTGGACTGCAACTAAACTTCTATATTTTTGTCTTCCTGATGTGATTTTATTTTCATATTAAAACACTGAGGACACTGTCCAGAAACAAACTCTACGTTCCTGGGCATAAAGCAACACGATAGAAATACACCCCAGGCCGAGTTCTCCCGGAGACACTAATCTTGGCCGAGTCATTTCCTCGTTTTCTGCCTCGCCGCATGCTAGGCATCTAGAGAACAACCTACTCATTATACTGTGAAGATAGTACTGTATTCCCAGAGCACACGGAGTCCGCATGTGCTGAATCTAACCTACTCATGTTGCTTTCCCAACTTACATGCATGGATTACTTAGTAAATCATAAGAACCAATGAAATGTATGCAGAAAAACTATCGTTTCATGGCGATGAGTCTTAAAACCTTTATAAATTTTGAATTCTTTTCTAAAAAACAGGAAATGCCATCCTCCAATTTGTTTAAGTTGCCAAAATACCTGTGGGCATCATAGAATCTGTTTCTCACGCTCATTTAAGATATGCACTGAAGGATCTAAAAACAGTGTCATCAATGTCTGCTTCATAGAGCATCTTGTGGGTTCTCACTGTGCGCCTGAGAGCCCAGGTGAAGGTGAATGCAGAGTTAACGGTGTGTCCACCGTCCTGGACATTGTTGGTCACCCATCCAGCATCCTCTCCCCTCCCCCTTCCAAATGGCGCTCAGATTTCTGTTAGGTCTCCACCACTCCCCCTTATGGCCATGCACTGCAGAGAAATCTGACCCCTGGCAGCAACCACAGCACCTCCCATTCCTCTGGCCAGTCATTAGTTCAGAGATGGACATGTGCCCAGAGTGTCCTGATGAGGCTGCATCTCAGGATGCGTGGAGCGCTGGGACAACAGTGTTCTCCCTTGGCTTCTTGCACAGGAACTGGAAGCTCCTGGCTGCCATCCTGTGACCACAGGGGATAAAGTCTGTCCTGTGGGCAGCAGAGAGGAGAGAGCAGAAAATCCGGTTTCTTGCTAACACTGATAGAGTGCAGGGCCAATAAAAGCCCCAAACTTTGGAAGCCACTTTGGGTCAGATTTTCTTTCCTATTACTGAAGCCAAAAGCATTTTAACTGATCCACCACTGAAATCTGCTCTTCTAGCCCCACCCTTGACCTCGTTACCTCGATAGTTAGGATCACGGGCTCCAAATCCTGGTAGACAATCTTCACTCGCTTCGCAGCTCGCTTTGCCTGAACCTCGGAATCCGCGACCACGGCGCAGACGAGCTGACCCACACAGAACACCTACGACACGGAAAGACCTCTGTCTCAAGGGGGGCAGGCACCAGGTCCTCTCCTTCCATCCGTCTTCCTCCTCCGGCCAAGCTCAGAGCTAGATGCACAGGAAATGACCCTTCACATGTGCCTACACCCGAGGTGGCGAGGTTAACAAAGGCCTCGGTAGAAAGTGCATCTGTCCAAGCTGCCCGCTGACCCATGGCGCTGGGGGGCTCTTGTCTTTGTCCCACGTCACTGGCAGCGGTGGCTGAAGGGGGCAGGAGAGATGCTGCCTCAAGCACGGCTCAGGCTCCAGGCCAAGCAGATAGGACTGCTGAGGGCCAGCTGGCCCAGGAGAGCCAGCCCCACGGCCTGACCTGTGGTTGCCACACCACGAGCAGGCCCATCCTGAGCGGCAGCTTCTGCCTTCACGAACAGCGAGGACCAAGAGGTCCCAGCCCACCTCCTGCACAGAGGAGGGACAGAGTGACAGCCCAACACTGCAGTGAGCAGACCTCTGCCCCAGACTGCGGTGGAGCACGGGCTCCTTGTGAAGAGACACGAGGCCACAGCAGCCAAGCTGTGACCACACACAGCGCGTCCCCTGCATCACTTCACCTGCGGGTGACGGAGGCGCCTGAGGAGTTCACACGGGGACCAGGGCAGAAAGTGGATGGAAAAACAAAACAAAGACTCCAGAAAGGTGAAACAGTCAGGCCTGGAAGGAGTCCCCACAACGGTGCAGTCTCTCCCCAGCCTTGTCCCGTGATCACAAGCCACACTTCCCCGCTCATGTTTTGAGTCTACTTTACACTATTAGGTCTTTTCTACAATGATTACAGAGCAGTTTCATCCTCTGAAAAAACGGTAACAAAAAAAGTTGACTCCAGCGCACACACACACAAGCGTTTGCTGGGTGTGGGTGCATGGGGCCAGTGGGAGATAAATGAACAAGAACGGCAAAACGTCGATAACTGTTCAAGCTGGGAGACGGGTCTATGGGGATTCACAGTGCTTTTCTTCTCTATCGTTGTGTACGCTTAAAACTTCTACAATGACAAGATTTTTATAAAGCATAACATGCTACAGACAAATGTTAAAAAGGCATTAAACTAACTAAGGCGATCACTCACACGGCTCTGTTCCCCGCTCTGCATGGACGCCGGGTGTCCCCTGGGAGCTGGCGCACAGACAGGCCGCCAGACACTCACAATCACCATCCCACAGCTCAGCGCAGGGACTATCGTGCAACCT
This sequence comes from Equus przewalskii, assembly GCF_037783145.1. Classification (NCBI taxonomy): domain Eukaryota; kingdom Metazoa; phylum Chordata; class Mammalia; order Perissodactyla; family Equidae; genus Equus; species Equus przewalskii. The sequence continues at coordinate 24,699 of NW_027227808.1, read as the reverse complement.
AGAAGGGCTGGGGCTTGTTCACTTAACACTAATTCTCACTGTCTTCTGCCAAGGCCACACGGCCCTGCCTCGGGGGAGTTTCACCTTGACTTCAGACTCTCAGTCAACAAACTTTCATTTTTATCAACTAAGTCCGCCAGCAAGAGCCAGAGGTAGGGAGTGTTTCAAGTGCTGGGCTCTTTGGGGACATACTGAACTCTGAAGGCTGAGCTATGCAGAAAACCTGCTGAACTGTCCTTGCTGTATCTTCTGCTAACTTAAGATGCAGTAGCCAAAGTTCCAGTCATTTGAAACTTTCAAACGGCAACAATGCTATCATTGTTCCTCTGCCCGTTCACCGTGCTGCCCTGCTATGTGGGAGGCAGTGTGTGGAATACACCGATGAACCAGACATGGGCCCTCACTCGAGGACGTTTACTGGGTAGGGGACTATGTAAGACGTAGGAACAAATGCGTAAGCTTCAGACAACGGAGAAAGTGCACTCAAGGTCCACTGTGCCTTCCCCCTTAGACTCTAAGCTCTGTGAGGGCAATGACCACATGGGTCTCGTTCGGCTACAATGACCAGCCATAGCAGGTACTTATTTTCAAAATGCCTGTTGAATACACGGCAGCATGAAGGAATGAGTCAGTGAGTTCAGAAAAGGAGGGAGAATTCCCGGATTAAAGGGTGAGGAAAGGCTTCATGGTGGAGAGAACACTTGAACTTGGACTTGGGACTTTGGACTCACTGAGACGGGCCAATGGTGAGATTTTCAGGGGAGGGATTAGCAAAGAAAAGTTATCATTATTCTCTCCTCACTTTCCCATGCTTGTTAGCAGCACACTATCTTACTGCTAGAAAATATAAAACATCAAAGTATATTTTATATAACTAGTCAACTTCTCAGGTAGAAAATGAATATCTTTGAATTCATCCAACATTAGAATATAGTGTTTTGTAGTAAGCATTCAAAGAATACTGGAATCCTTTACGATGTGCAAAATGCAATGCTTTCTTTAAGAAAACATGAAGTGCCTTTAGCAGAGGAAGTTGTTTTTAAAACAGAAAGCAACAATGCAGTACCTCCTGTGTCTCCAGAAGTTTCTCAGGTTCACCAAAAAGGCCGAAGGAGTTTACACCACGAAGATCTTCCTCGGTCACGATGTCCACCACGCCTGGCAGGCTGAGAGCTTCGGACAGATCAATGGACCTAGATGAGAACACAGAGCACGGCTCCTCAGAGCAGCCCCACAGCCGAGGACCACGGAGAACGGGCTTAATTGGAGAATAAGGTATGAGAGAGGTAAGATACGTCCAAGAACCCTTCACAACAGTTTTCTGCCACGCAATTGGGAAAAAATTCCCGAGATAATAAAGTTATTATACAGAGGGACAAATTGTGGCAAATCCTCCATTTCAATCCCATTTCACCTCTAATCTGCACTGGATCGCACCAACAAATAGCGTATCCTCTTCATATCATTATTTTTCACTAATATGACTTAGGCAAAATGTAACCATGACTGTCTACAGGGTAAGAACTTATCACTTACACAATCTCAGCATGAGCTCTTGAACTTGTTACAAAAGCCAAGAAAAGTTCCCCGTCCAGCACTGGCATGTCGTCACAGTAGATGGCTTCGCCCGTGGTATGCTTAATACCAGACAGATGCATGATGGGACGGCCAATTGGGTCTTGAGGAAGCTGCTTTGGGTCTACATCCTGTTTAATCAATAACCAACAAATCATTTTTATAATCATTTTATGCACCTCTCCCACAAGAAGGTGGCTATATAATGTACACGCAAACCAGAACACTCTAGAACATGAAAACAGTCATTACTAAGAGCAACACCAGGACGATAAGCCTGTTCCAGTAATTCAACAGGGGAATTGGGATCTACAGCCATGATGTTGTTATTGCTTTTTTCCCACATCTTTTGAATACAGACCACAACGTCTCTAATGCAAATTCCATTAGTGTAAGTAAATGAATATAAATCTTTCTTCCTGATAAGGTAAGATTACGTCATCTTGTTCATGCTCATATATTTCTTTAAATTTTATTATCAAAATTATTTTACTGTTTATCTAAACATGGCACATATATTGTGCCACAGAGCATGATGATATCATGACAATGTTTACAGAAAATATTGAAGGCAAGCCTTCAACCAGAAGAGCCTTTTTTTTCTATTTTGAGTGAAAAAGTCTAGGAAATAATTGGTAACACTCATACCTTAGACAATCCTGATAAAGAACGAAGCCAAAGGGAGATTCCTTTTGAGTAACGATTCACTAACATTACTCTTTCTTAGAGACCATGGGGTAAAATGTCTTGCTACTGGTTCTGTAAATACCTTATACGTTTCGTTAACCAAAGTAGAAACTAAGAAACATAATGTCTCCCCAAGTATTTCAAATGAGAGAGTTGTTGGCTTTCCTAGTCGGTTGTTTTAGGGAGAAGAAGTACTGGAGGGAAGAAGGAAGACGGCGTTAAGAGACACGGTACGGGCCAAACTCAGAGACCAGGGTGAAGGCTGTGGCTGCCAACGGGCTGATGATGGGAGTGCGTGAGGTGGGAATTCCAGGAAAATTGCCAGCCAGGCAGCCACGGGCTGCCTCTCAAAGCAGAGGGCAGCTCTGGGTCTGGAGCTCTGGCTGAGGAGCTGCCTGCTAAGCAGTGCTGAGTGCCCCGTCCATGACTCACCGGGTCAGCATGGGGTGTGGAAGATTTGGGGGTGAGGGGCACACAGTAGGTCGGCCAAGGTGGTGAGGCCTGGCAAAAGCTTGGGAGGGCTCCCCTTCCCCCCTTCGGCTGCTCCTCACTGCAGTTCACGGGTCAGCCCGAGCCCTGGAGGAGGCAGGGACTGTTTCTCTGAGATGAGCCTCACCAGGCTACACCACAGAGCAGGAGGGAGGACGGCACAAGCCACTAACAGAACACATACTGGTTAGAACCTTTACGGGGCAGGGGGGAGAGAGGCCATAGAAACAGACCTATTTCCAACTCAGCATCATTTAAGGCATCTGAGGAAACACATGGTAAAGACTTTTGTATTCGATCGCCAGAATGTGCAATTTGAGAAAGATCATTCAGCACATATTGACGATAAATGCAACACTTAATTCCACCTAAAGTGGCATCTCACTTCAGTCACAGCTGCCAACTTCCCAGAGGCGAAGCCCCCTGGTCCAGGGGACGTGCTGCGAGCCTCCTGCTCTGCGGCAGCGAAGGGCAAGACCCAGCTGTCGGGGTCCCACCCACAAACGAGCCTGTTTTCTTCTCACGTTGATGTTTTGCTTTCTTTTCCTTTCTGAACAGTGGATTTAACTGAGCAAATACCATGAATGGAAGAGAGCCATCACGGTTGGGATGGGGAAGCTTATGTAAAGATAACGGTGAAAACACACGTCTCCAATGCCCTCTGCTGCTCACGGGACCGAGCAGAGTGGTCTTCGCTCGCTGCCCACCCACTGAGGGACTCACATTACAAACCTTCGGCCTGAGATGGACCAGAGGGTCTCCAGGCAGCCGGCAGGCCTGGACCATCAGCAGGGAAAGGACAGCGGCACGGGTAATTTGAAAACGTGCTCAGCATTTTTATGGGTTATTTGGAAAATGAAAAAAAAAACCTGTTGTTTTCATAATACAAATGACAAAAGTAAAATATCAGAGAAATTTTGACTGACAATTATATGCAGAAAGTAGTCATTTCTGAAATTAACTTGGCATAAGACACATGTAGGATGCTCTAAACTTATTCCTACTTCACATAACATTTACTGTTTTCTAGTATATGCTTACCCATAAGCCTTTACTGTTCTGATGCCCATATTTGTTTCATTTAAATGTGAACTTCAATTTTGCAATTACTATAAGACAATGCACAAAAAAGGAGCATTGGCTAAGTTTTTTTGGTTGTTTTGTTCATCCTGACTTTATAAATTAGAAAACAGAAGATTACCAAGAAAAATGACTTAGAACCTGGCCCAGGCACCATTAAATAAAGGTAGATATTAGGCCACAAATGTATGCAAATAGGGAAAATGAGAGGAAATTTTGCAGATTGGGGTTGAGGCATGAACAGGGGTTTGCAGCAGCCCTAACCCACACCAGCTCCATCGATGGAGCCCACTGCTTCGTCCTCCTGACCAAGCACCCCAGCAGGTCTCTTTTCCCTCTCCTTTGAGGAGCTGAGATGATGATCAAAAGAAAAACACACACAAGAGCTCTGTCTGGTATGGTTTTTGGTGTTCCCGATGGCAGGATCGATGCCCTCTGCAGAATACCCCGAGTGCTGTGCTCTCATGCTCTGCTGGGCTCTCAACCTGGACAAGATTTTAGTGAAAAATCATCCACATCTTTTTTTAAAATCCTAAGGGGGTTTTTCCATCCTGAAGAGCAAAATTCCAGGTAATTCATAAGCTTAGATACTAAGGAAATACATTCATAGGTTTCTATAAAGGCCCTGGAAGTTTTCTGTGACATAATACTTTTTACTGTAAATAATGAAACACATCATCACATTGAAAAAAAGCCTTTTGAAATATTGCTGTGAGAAGCCTGCCAAAAGATTGAAGAAAGATACTAAGATGTATTTTTGTTCTATTCTAGAATCAGATATGAAATTGATTATTTTAGTTGAAGACATAACACCTTTTTTTGCAGTCAGCATGATGAATCTACTGGGGAAAGGGGTTGCACTCGATTACTTGCTTCTGCTTGTTTGTGGCTAAAGATATGATGGAAGAATATCGTCTCCCTGAACTGGCCATCTCCTGGAGCTGTGTCAAAACGCTTTCAAAGCAACCGAACTCATTTGGGGAAAAAATGCTCATCAGGAGTGCTGACGTTGCACCAACAACGTGGATATTTGTGTGTGTGAAAAACCACAAAAACAAAAAAAAATGAAACTCATCTGTGTGGCAGATACACTGCTTCCAAAACTTTGACTTGCAAGCTTTACTAACAAGCTCCCTTTGAAGATGACGAACTAGATGAAGATTATCAGTTTTCTTCGGATGATTGGAATGGCCAATAATTTGTTCTCGTTGTTTCTTTCTGAAGTTTATTCCATTGGCAAGGCAAGGTTAGGGTATTTACAAGCCGAAGGTTGCAGCTGCCGTATTTTGCAGAATGCCAGGGAAGATGGCAGCTGTTTTTAACTTTCAAAATGATCTCTTGCGGTGGAGTTTGGCATATTTGAATTTTTGAACATACTGACCCTAAAATCTCAAGGAATATACACCAACTTCACGCTCACCACGACAGACTGTGAGCTTTTATAACTAAATCCAACAACAGATTCAATGAACTGATGCTTTAAAAGCCTCTTCATGTTCTTGACTTCATAAAACTCTCAAGGTGAAGTTTCCTGATAATAATTTCAAGAAAAAACACATTGAATCTTATCCAGTTTACCAACAGGACCACTTCAGGTGATCGTTTTGTGATGTTATGGCAAAAAATTCCATTTCAAAGTTAATGAGGAATTCTGCCCTCTCAACAGTCAGTTTTCTTTAGGAGAGCTCAAAAATAGAACTTACGCTTAGATCTTAGAACTTACGCTTGACTCAACTCAAATGTAACTCACAGAAAAAACACTCGGAACAGAGGGACTGGGGGAAGAGAGTGTCTCCACATGCAAACAAAATAAACCAGCGGCTCTTTTAACAACCCTTCCTGCCTTTTCATCACCCTCTAAGGACTGGGTTTTCTCCTTCTCTGAAAATGAAGCAGCCCTGTGGCCCTGACACAGAAGTGACTTTGGTTGTGCTCCGACTTCCATGGTGCCAAGGGCAGAGAGCATGTGGCAAGGTAGCCAGCTCGTTCATGTCGGTGGTACAAGGCCACAGAACAAAACACATGGCCTTCAAGATCAAAACAGACATTTAAAAATAATTACCATTGCCACTTTTGTTTTTAGTCCTAATTCTTCATTGGTTTTGAAATTTTAATGAACACGATAGGAGGCTTGAGTTCACCAGAAGAGGAGGTCCAGTTTACAAAGCTTGAGAGTCACTGAGAGATAAGTGGGACGTCCAGGTGCAGGAGCTCCATGGCCCAGGCCCTTCAATTAAAAAAAAAAGCTACCAACCTGGTACTTTGATGTACCCCAGTGATTTCTGGAATGAAGATCTTCTAAAGCACTCTCATACTTGTCTGCAAGGCCAGGATAGCGAACAGGGTCCTGAAAAGAGGAACCGTTGTAGATATTTAAAATATGGCGGTACCAGAATGGTCTTCGAAGGGAGACAAGCATGGTTTTTAGCAAGCAGCTCTATTCTGAAGTCTGACATTTCTTAAGAACTCGCCCAATTCAGAACCCTGGAAGTACAAGCAGCTCGCTGACCCACAAGTTCGGAAGGTCCACATATACGACCACACTTGACAGAGAGTCAAGTGAATACAGTAGGTCACTGACTTCCAACATCTTTATGGGTCTTATGATTTTCTCACATGCTTTCCTAAACGATTTGAATACTTAAAAACCAATAAAACGGGAAGATCAAAGCTAAGTAAATAAAGGGGAAAGGAGGAAAATGCTTAAACCAGGAAACAGTCAGAGCCAAAGGACGCCACTGCGAATGAGCACAAAACTCTGCTCTGCATCACCCGGTGAACCCCGGAGAAGGGACCCTGCCGGGGCTGCATGCCTCCAAAGCCCCACAGGAGGTGGCGTTCGGGGGCCCAGGAGGAACACTTCTCAGGGCTGAGGGAAATGGGTCATTTGGGTCCTTATACAAGACCTTAACCAATACATCTAATGGTCATGGTTTATATTTTAAAAATTTTAACAGAAAAGTAAAGCCAACAAAGGTTATTATTTTTAATAATAGAGGAATACTGACCAGAGGAAGCTGAATTGAAGGTATAAAACTACAAGGCAGAAGCTTTAAGTGATACACACTTGATGCACCCAAGAAACTGTATTAGCTTGCTATCAATTGGAGGAGTCTATAATTGGCTTTATTTTTGCTCTTTTGATTACATGGTGACAATATGTCACTTATACGTGATTTCAAGCTTCTATTCTCAAAGATTTGATGAAACCCTTCTGGTTCTTAGTTGTTCCCAGCTACAATGAGAAGACACTTTCAGAAGCAGTGATAAGAGAGAGCTTTGTGTCTCGTATTTCCAGGGATCATATCAACCTCTATACCACACGAAGAATGTTCTTGGTTTCTAGTCTAGTTTGGTCAGCTGGTTGTAGGGTGGGATTAAGGAGGCCAACATGGTTCAAGTTCCCCGTAGGTCAGGCAAATTTATTCAGAGAAATTTTTTTAGTTGTGTCCTCCCTAGCAACTATCTTGTAACTCTAGTTGTTTGTCATAAGGGAGACCAGGCAAAGAATGCCTGGGTGATTACTATCATCATTATGACCACTGCTAGGCTGCTCCATCACGTTCCTCTGAAGCACTAGGGACCACATGAAGCCCTTTTCCTATGACGACCTGTTTCACAATAACCTTGTGGACTGGCTGTCATCGTCATCTCATAGGTGAGAGAAATGAAGCTGAACCCAGAGAAGAAAGTCGAACGCACGAAGGTAAAGCTCAACAAGTGGAAGAAATGCTTCACTGAGGGAAAACACCTTCAGATCACTCACAAGTCTTCTGCATACCGTCTAGACAAACAGCAGGGAAGAAACAAGGTAACTGAGCAGCATTATACAAAATCCTGCACAACTCCGTGCTCTACTGGCAACTCCTCCCCAAACTCACACCTGTCAACAGACACAGACAGCCATGGAGCCCAGCGGGCCCGTGTGTTGCTGATTTGGGTCGTCTTTTCTATCCTATAGCTACTTAGGACGGAAGTGCTGCCTCCAGTTTGGGCATCACCAGAACCCCCAGCACTGGGAAAGCTAATACACGGTCAGTTCCATTTACCATCGTCTTCAAGATCTGTGACACTTTCAGGTAGAACTTGAAGAAGAAGCTGATGACGAGCGTCCTCTTGAACTCCACCTTTCCACCCGGAGCCCAGCCCGGAAGGGAGACTTCATCCAGAATCAGCCTGCAAGCTGCATCCAGCATCTCTTCATTCCAGGGCCTGCGAGAGTCCAAAGAGAAGACTCCTGGCTCACAGGCTCAGTGAGCGTGTGAGACAAACAGCTACAATTTAATGAAGGAAATAAGAATACGAGCTCTGCAGTCGGGCAAGCCCAGCTCGAATCACAGTCCACCTTCTCAAAGCATCTGGCCTGGGCTCACCACTGCCCCATCTGCAGAAGGTAAGAATAGCAGAACCCACCTCATGGAGGGGTCATGAGGAGGGAATGACAGCCCATGTTAAGGCCCGAGGCCAGGAGTAAATGACCCCGTATCACAAGAATGTTTACTGCGTGCCAGGCTCTGTTTTAGGCACCTTATATGTATCCATTCACTTCATCCTCTCAACGGCCCTCTGAGGTAGGGACGATGAGCCCCTGTGTCAGATAAAGAAACTGAGGTCCCGTCAGGCTAAGTAAGCTGACTGAGGTCACATAATCAATAGAGGCTGAACTGAGATTTGGACCCAGGCAGCTTGGCTCAATCAAGTTCACGCTTTTAACCACTACTTTCTATTACTTCTGAAATGGGAACTGATACCTGGTAAATGCTCAAGAAATATCAGCTATTACTATCATCTATAGAAATAAAAAGTCAGGTAAGCAAAAGCATTTAGCCATTTATTATAAAACAAACCCCCATAATCTATTTTTCATCATGGCAAATTATTCTCACAATAAAGAATGAAAATTCCTTCATTTTGCTTACCGTGTCTATGTACTATTGGGAAATGTGCTCTTGCTCTCTCTCTTTCCCTCTCCCTCTCTCTCTTTCACACACACACACACACACGTACACACACAGACTATATGATGCCCACTTCAGAAATCACTAAAATCAAGACATATGGAAATAATCATGAAATCTTATTGGAATTCCATGCCATGAAATGAAAAGGTACTAAGCATCTTTCTCTTGTAATTGCATGCCACCACAAAAAGAGCTGTCCCATAACTTAGAAAGAGTCTGACGTTACGAGGTATAACGCCATACCTTCCGATGAGTTTCTGGCAGGAATTTTTTGCACAGATGGTGGTTGGACCAACCCCTCCATATGCAATGGATAACTCTCTAATGATGCCACCTCCTGCTCCAAAAAAGACTCTCATTCCTGAATTGACTATCGCAAGAGCGTTCTGCTGCCGCTGGGCTTGTCGGAAGGCTGACACAAATTCCCACTGAAAGCAGAAGACAAGTGGCACATGTAGAAACACATGAGTGACAATTATGCACTCAGCAGTTTACATGCGTGGTCCTAACCCCTAGGACCTCAGAGTGTCCCTGTATTTAGAGACAGGGTCTGTAAAGAGGTAATCAAGTTCCAATGAGGTCATTAGGGTGGGCACTAAGCCAACGCGGTGGAATCCTCGTAAGAAGAGGAAATTTGGAGACAGACACAGAGGGAAAACCAGGTGAAGACACAGGGAGAAGATGGTCATCTAGAAGCCAAGGAAGGAAGCCTCAGAAAACCACTCCTGCCAACGCCTCGACATCAGACTTCCAGCCTCTAGACTTGTGAGAAAATAGACGTGTGCTGTTTAAGCCCCCGAGCGTGTGGTCCCCTATGACGGCAGCCCTGACGGCCGGTACACCCTCCGAGGCAGCGGGATGATGCCCTCGTCACCGGTGGGGGCTCTAAGGCTCGGAGGGGTTCAGAAACCAGTTCAGGGTCACAGTGGATCTGGAAACCAAGGTCCAATCTTCAGTCTGACTCCAAGCCCTTCTTCTTGCCACTGACTTCTATTATAAATGTGTTTTTGTAGCCTCTTTCAAGGAATATAGGTAGAAGTATCTTTTCTAGTCTTATTTAGGAGAAAGCCTCATGGGACAATGAATTTTTAAACGTCTGTAGGAAAGTAACGTTAGAGTTTGGGTTTGTGGAGGCGGGAAGACAGAGAGAGAGAGAGAGAGAGAGATGAGAGAGAGAAAGACAGAGAGAGAGACGAGAGAGAGAGAGAGAGAGAGAAAACGGCAGAGACTGAAGGTCCCCCGATTCCAGGAACAATAGGGGTTACGTAACACAAGTGGAAAGTGACTGTTCACAAGGCCTTGGAATCTCCCCTGTAAACAGTCAACACTTTTTCTCAACCCCCATCTGTGGGAATTAACAAGCCACAGGCTCACAGGTAGAACCAAGAAATCGAAAGGACCCTCTCACCTTCCTGGAGTAGGGGATGTTCACAGAGACCAAGATTTCTCCAGGCTTAAGATCGGCGCTGGGGCACTTTGTGAGAAACTGCTCATTTAAAGGAATCTGTCGTTCTCCTTCTGCGGAAAGAAATGACACCTTTCCTGGCATCTGTTCCACTAAACAACCAAACTTCCAAAACTTTGGAAATAATTCTACCAAATCCCGAGGAAACCGACTGTTTGGGAAGGACGCGCTCTGCCTAGGCTCACTGACTCTTTCGTGCACGATGGCACTTGCACTGTCTCCTGCAGTCTAGGCCGCACCTTTCTGGTTCTGGGCCATCTTTGCTTGCTGAGAAACAAAGACCTCCAGCAGAGCAGCCCGGAGGCCACGTGGAGCCGCCTCAGCAGTCCTCTTCCCGAACAGCACAGCTCACTGGCAGCTTTAGAGTAGGGAATGGATAGTAACGTCCCTTTGATATTCTGATCACGTCATTCAACAAACATCTATTGTTTCTAAGCAGGAATCCTACTAGGGTAAATAACCCTACCAGGTTGATTTAGCAGTGAATAAATAAATTGCTTTTGATGAATTTTTATGCTGGTGAGGGGCTGTCTTATTTGTTTATAATCTTTTCCATCACCTAAAAAATTTCTGTTCTTTAGTCAATATATTGAGGGGAGGAACCATTTAAAACTATAACAAAATATGACTTTGGGATGAAAGCTAAGAAGTTTTTGATGTTTACACTCACATCACAAAACCTATTTCTCATTATATGATCTTTTAAAGGGATGTTACTTAAATTTATAACTCTGAATGTAAATCTTCCTCCTTAAGATAATTTTGTGATTTAGATGATATGAAAAGTAGGTATTTAACAATGTAGGTAATAGAAAGCTAGTGCATGTTTTTAAAGGAAAATAAAAACAGATGTATAGAGGACCAATTAAAACTTCCTAATAATTGTTAACCAAGTTGGAATAAGAGAAAGAAATTAAATTCTGAACTTAGTTTCAAAATCAAGACTCAAGGGGCTGGCCCAGTGGCGCAGCGTTGAAGTGCACACGTTCTGCTTCGGTGTCCCGGGGTTTACCGGTTCGGATCCTGGGTGCGGACATGGCACCGATTGGCAAGCCATGCTGTGGTAGGCGTCCCATGTATAAAGTAGAGGAAGATGGGCATGGATGTTAGCTCAGGGCCAGTCTTCCTCAGAAAAAGAGGAGGATTGGTAGATGTTAGCTCAGGGCTAATCTTCCTCAGAAAAAAAAAATACAACAAAACTCAAGTCAATAAATATAGAATGAAGCCCCACCATTGTTCAACAGAAAAAGGCCTGTAGGCTGCCATCGACAGCAAATTAAAGAGAAGCACATGGCATGATGTGGCTCCACAACACTCTTGGACCACCTGGAGAGAGTCTTCACCAAAGGGGCCCAACAGTTCTCAGCAGCCTCGAGTTCTCTCCACTACGCAGAGCACGTTGGGACACTAACACAAGTACGGTCAATGTAGGGTAACCAGGACGGGAAAATATCTAGCACGAGGCCTCAAAGAAAACCAGATGAAGACATTGGAGTGTGTGGAATTAGGACCATGCTGAGCAACTTCCCAGCATCCAGAAAGGCAGAGAGAGTTATTAACATCATAGAGAATAGTCATTTTCAAAACTGCACCTCCTGCCTCTTCAGAGAGAAAAGGGGGTAGGAAGAGCAGGTTTACTAATCCCCAGGAAAGAGCTGTCACTCACCTTTTGACAGCAAGTTGAGCGTACAGTTGCCCACAGCCAGGAGGGGATTCAGATCTGAATCCAGATGCCTGCTCACGATGTGGCCCCCTAAAGACTTTTTAAAATAATAAGTTAGTTTCATACCAGCTATGTAATTATAAAAACACAAGTGATAAAACAAGGATCAATCAAGGCTTTGGAGAACTATTCTTTTTGTCTGTTCCAAAAGAATGAAAATGTCATGATTTGTCAGAGACAGTCACCCAAGGAATGCACACTGGAGTTTACTGTCATCAAATACATACAGCCATGTTCCTGATCTGGCATCCGGCCAGAGTTCCCAAATGCTTCCAGACAGCATGGTACGTCTGTGTCTTCTCCTCTGGAAGCTTCTGGATCACTTCAGCCAGGATCTCCTTCACCTGAGCCAGGCTGAGGCCGGCACCTAAGGTCAGCCCTAAAATAAAATCATTTGTAAATAATGCAGTGTGATTGCTGCTGACCTAGAAATGTCCATTAGACCAAAGCTACAGACATGGGATCTTTATGCTGGATACGTGCTGCCATGCTTATTGTTGGTGATGGTGGTGGTGGTGATGATGGAAGTGGTGCTGATGATGGAAGTGGTGGTGGTGATGGTGGTGATGGTGATGGAAGTGGTGGTGGTGATGGTGATGGAAGAGGTGGTGGTGATGGTGGTGGTCGTGATGGAAGAGGTGGTGGTGATGGTGGTGGTCGTGATGGAAGAGGTGGTGGTGATGGCGGTGATGATGGAAGTGGTGGAGGTGATAGAGGTGGTGCTGAAGGTGATGGAGGCTAAAGGTTTTGAACACTCACTCTTCAAGGACTCAGCTGAATACTTCAGAGAATTTCCCTCAATCCTAACAAACGTTTGAGATAATAACCCCATTTTGCAGATGAAGAAACTGAAATTCAGAACTTGACTAGGTTCTTACAGCTTATATGCCATAGTTAAGAATTACACTCCAGAGCCTGACTTCAAACCCACATTTACATTGATTCCCATCATTGTCATTAAATCAATTTCCCTTGTGGGAATGGACAAGCCAGTCTGTGAGCTGCTAAATACATAAACGTGCTGTGCTTACCACTGTGCTTCTGGAGAGCAAGGACTGTATTCCAGTCATTCATCTTCTCTCCAGCACTTAGCACAGTGCCCTTCCTTGAATAGTTGTTACATTTCTCTGATACAGCAGACATAAAAAGTTCTTCAGTAAAAATACGAGTAGTCAGATAATTAGTCTCTCATATAACTACAGAGCATTCTCCCCTGAGCCTCCTCCAGAAGGTTATCACTCTTATAAGAAGAGCATCTCTCTGTATATTATAATTAGGAATAATTCTTTTTCTGCTCGTCTGCTGGGCAAAGGAAATAAACTGATTAATGCATTTTAACTAAGAAAACAGGGACCATAAGAACTCACCATCATCTGCATGGTTTACAACGCTCAGTTCTTCAATACAATCAGGAGAAATTATAACTGGGTGAAAGGTGCCTTTAAATCTTACTTCAGGTCCTAAAGGATTAGGAAGATAATAAATTTTGGAATTGTCATTAGAAGTGATATCTTTAAATATATAAAAACCACACATCTTTCTATTTGTCTGTTCATGGCCAAATCACACACAGAATGGCCAGATGGACTTTCACTGAACTTAGGGGACTCTAGACTTGTCAGCTTTGAAACTCGCCTGACAAGTCCAAGACAACTTGTGGCTTACTCAAAATTCTCTTTGGAAAGATTCTAGAAGACTGTTCAAAGAAGTAGACGTCAGACTGAGTTTACAAGGAACACAGCAGAAAGAGCCTGGAAGTGCAGCTTAGGAAAATCACGTCATACCTACTGAGACAGCACCAGAGAGGAGACAGCGAGCAATTTCAAATGTGAGCCCAGACCAATCTCCAGTGGAAAGACGGGACAGCTGTCACTGGAACTGGGGCTTCTGAGCTGTTATGGAGCAGCCTCCTGGGGGCAACTCTGGGCACTGCTCTGATCAGGGGCAACAGGAATTTACTTAGGCAACGGAAGCTGCCAGAGTGTCTTGAGCAATGCTGGGGAAGTCAAGGCGAAATGACTGACAGTGCTATTTCTCACTGCTTTTGCGGAGAATATGCATATATGAGGTTTTTTACCCCCCCCCCCCAAGTCCTTTCCCTCAGTTTCCTCATAAGAGGCCCCCGGAGTTCCACATACCCACAGAGGTGTTCCCCATGACAATAGGGGCCTGCGGATACTTGACTTTAGCTTCTAGAAGTTCCTTCAGGGTCACTGGAGAAATCCATGTCATTCTGTCACCAACAAAAACCCTGGTCCTTTGTGGTTGTTTCTCAGCCATTATCTATTAAAAAAGCAATAAGGATTCAAGGTCGTCTCATGACAATATTTCCACCTGTTTCTGCCGTACCTTTGTGGGAACAGAGAAAGGAAATGGAGATCTTTTTTAAAAATAAAATAAAAGAGGGGTCGGCCCCATGGCGTAGTGGTTAAGTTTGGTGCACTCCACTTTGGTGGCCCAGGTTCATAGGTTCAGATCCTTGGTGCAGACCTACAGCATTCGTCAGCCATGCTGCAGCAGGACCCACATATAAAATAGAGGAAGACTGGCAACAGATATTAGCTCAAGGCAAATCTTCCTCAGCAAAAAAATAAAATAAAAGTGACCTAAAAGTAGAGCTTTAGTAGGAATCAGAGATCAAATTAAAAATATGACAACATTTTACTCCTTCTGGAGTCTGTTGCCAGATATCTCCCTTTGCTGTTTTTATATCTCAGAGGAATTCATTGCAATGTTTAAAAATATTTTAACATGCTTAATTTTGTCAAAGCACTCTATGGGAGAATAAACTTCGGCAGAATGGAAGTAGAAAACATGTCTACAGCTCTGCATGTTGTGATGTCATCTCATGACATTTTTTATAGATACTATCTGCTGCTTCTTACAGTCAACCGTCCCCTCGTGGTGACTCCACCCCCATTCCTCCATCTCTGCCTCGGTCCCATACTCTTTAGGCCTTGGGCCAAGGATGACAGAAGGATATTACCTAATCGCCAATCGGCTTTGGGAGGACCCATAAGGAAACACCCCTCCCGACATTTCAGCATGAATTCCTCTAGGACGAGCTCAACTTTGCCTTACCATTAGCTCTGGAGGAAATATCAGCTCCTGAGTTGGATCCAATGGCAGAAACTCCTCTTCTGAGAAGAGTTTAGGACTTGTCTTAAAAAGAGAAAGTACCAGAAGTTATTGTTATCAGGCAATTCTGACTACTTTAAATCTTCTGTGGAGTGGGGCCGGAAGAAGATAAGACACACAGCAGACAGACAAAGAGGCAGCTGGCCAGCCACAGTCCCTGCCTCCCAGGTCAAGGGCTCTAGCACAGACCTGGTCACCAGCAATGCAGTGCAGGTGTCGATGGGCCTCCCAGGCCCTCGGTGCCCTGTCCAGAGTCTGGGGGAGCAGAGGCGCAGGCAGCAGCCCCAGCACAGGGCAGAGCCAGAACGTGTCCCTGAATCGCCGCCTCTCCTATCGTGACACCCTCTGCCTGTTCTCCCACTTTCTTAACAGCTCCACTTTACTTCTGGCCCTCAAAAAGAGACCTGAAAAAGGCTCTTTTTAAACTAAGAGGCATTAAGGGATCAGTGTCTTCTGTCTGATAGATAGTTGTACTTGAACTGGAACGAAGGATGAAGTTGTCAGGATAGATTTTCCTTTGATAGAGATGGAGTGAGCACGGGAAGGGGACATGCTGACACACCTCACGTTAGTCAACTTGGGCAGCCACTTACTCCTCCTAAAAGTAAGTCGGTCTGTGCTCATGTCCTGAGAAAACCTTATAAAAATGTACATTTCACTGACCTTATTTCCTTCCTCAAACTCTGGTAATTCATTTATTCCTTGATCCAAACAGCAAACCCCATTTTCTTTACTTTGACAGCAGCCAGAAGTCTGGTGGGTAAAAAAAACAAACAACCCAGATTTTATTCCTGATTCTACTAAGTGTTTTTTCAGCCTTTTTGAGGTATAATTGACAAATAAAATTGTATATATTTAAAGTGTACAAGGTGACTATTTGATATATGTGTATTTTGTTAAATTATTACCACTATCAGGTCAATTAACACATCCATCACCTCACATAGTTACCATTTTTGTGTGGGTGATGGTGAGAACACTTAAGGTCTTCCCTCTTCGCAAATTTCAAGTACACAACACAGTAGTATTAACTATAGTCCCCAGGCTGTAAATGAGATCCCCAGAGCTTATTCATCTTATAACTGAAGGTTTGTACCCTAGGATCAGCATCTCCCCATCTCCCTCAGCCCCCAGTCCCTGGTAACCACCATTATATCCTCTGTTTTTATGAGTTCAATTTATTTTTTTCCTTTTTATATTCCACATATAAGTGAGATCATACAGTATTTGTCTTTCTCTATCTGACTAATTTCATTTACGACAATGTCCTCTAGATTCATCTATGTTGTTGCAAATGGCAGGACTTCCTACATTCTCATGGCTGAATAATATATACACATAATACAAAATATATAATTATACATAATATGTAATAAATAAATACAAAATAAATCTTTATATATATGTACACAAACACACATCTTTATTCATTCATCTGTCAATGGACACTTAAGTTATTTCCAAATCTTGGCTATTGTGAATAATGATGCAATAGAGATATCTCTTTCTCTTTCCAATAGTTTGTTGTTAATGTATAGAAACAACTGATTTTTGTACGTTGATTTTGTATTCTGCAACTTTACTGAATTTGTTGATTAGTTCTAATAATTTTTTTGGTGGCGTCCTTAGGGGTTTCTATATATATAAAATCATGACATCACGAACAGAGACAATCTTACTTGTTCCTTTCCAGTCTGGGTATCTTTGATTCCATTTTCTTGCCTAATTACTTGGCTAGGACTTCCAGTACTGTGTTGAACAGAAGTGACAAGAATGAGCATCCTTGTCTTGTTCCTGATTTCATTCACTGTATGCCTTAGCTCCAGAATTTCTGCTTGGTTCTTTTTTTTTATTTCTATCTCTCTGTTAAACTGCTCATTTAGTTCATGAATTGTTTTCCTGATTTCGTGGAATCGTCTTTCTGTTTCCTTGTACCTCGTGGTTAGTAGGATCCATGTCCCTTTGAGGTCCTCTGAGAGCCTGGGCTGCTCTTCTCCCAGCCCTCCCTGCCCTCCAGGTGTGTAGCACTCCTCAGTATTCCGGGTGGGACAAGAGAGAAGTGGGCCTCTTTGGCAGTGCCCCACACACCTGGAAAAGCTGGGTGCTCACTCATACACTCTCACTTCCCCCATGGGAGAAATTGTGGGTGGTGGACATCTCTCTGGGCACTGAGCTGTGCACCTTGGGGGAGGGATGACGCAGGTAGAGTAAAACTGTTCCTCCTACTCTCTTCAGTGTGTCCCATCTTGGACTTTTTTACTCCAATGGCATACTGGAACTTCTCTGCTGGACTCCTGAATTTCCATAAAGGCACTCTCGTCCATGGGCAACTGTCAAAATTGGTGTTCTTTTGGGGGAAGATGGTAGAAAACTCCTATTTCACCATTTTGCTGACAGCACTCCTCTGTGGCCTAAGTCTTGATTCACATCTGGGACCTGACCCTCACCTAGACAGAAAGGCAGCTGGTCCAGCCTCAGGAGGAGGCTGACCTACTGGGGTGAGTTGCTGAAGCTGGAGATGGAATGCAGACCCCAGGCAGGAAGCAAATTCCCCTCTACTAAGCATTAAATTAAATAGGTGACTACTCATTGAAACATAATACAGAATCAATATCATTCAATGTTCTGAAGAGAGCAGTGTGTACTTACACATAACCAAACTAACTTCCAATATAAAAATCTCAGCTTATGAGAAATTTTGAATAGCCGTGATTCTTAAATAAGTTAAAATATGTAAAGATCTTAAACAAAGCCTGGCATATAGCAATAAATGTTATCAATGGTTGAGTGCTAATATTAATAATATTTAATATTTTACTGACAGTAAATATTAACAAGTATTGTTATTATCTCTCAGTTCTTATGTATAACGTACTGATTTCACAGTTTAACTTCTAAAAGGCAAGCTATGTCCTTCATTTCAGGGTTATTTGTTCATTTATTCATTCAACAAATACTGACTGAGTGGCTACTCTATCAGTGCATGGTGACCAGCCCTGGAAATGCAGAGGCTCTGCTGTCAAGCAGCTCACCGTCTGGTGAAGAGATGGGCAATTATAGCACTGTGTGACCAGTGTTGTGACAGGGAATGCGCAGAGGGCTGCAGCAGCACTGGGGCAGGGACCTGACCCCGACAAACAGATCAGGAATGACCTCTCGGAACAAGGACCCACAGACAATATCGAAGCACTTAGGCGCTCAGTATGTGCCTGCCAGGACAAGCTCAAGGAACGAGATGAGCACCCTGCCCAAGATCAGATAACAAACAGCAATTCCGGACCCTCAGATAAGCAGCCCTGTATTAGTAACAATGGCTGCTCCCCTTATCACACCTCATGACCCCTCCTGTTCTGTCTCACTGGGGAAGAACAGACTCAATAATGCGTTCATGTCTACTTACTTTACAGAAAGTCTTGCACGCATCAATTATGGGCCTGTATCCAGTGCAACGGCACAGGTTACCTGAGGGAGAAAACCCAACTCTGTTACTCAAGCTCTCTAGAGAGAGGCACGGTCTGCCACATGCCTGAGGGAAACAAGGACCCCCATCCAGGAAGAAAGCCCTGGCTGACATTTCAGCCCACCCAATCTACAAAGTCAGATTTTTTCATCAGCAACCTGGCATATTTGGTTGGGAGCCTTATGGTAGATTTTAACAACTCAGCTCTTCGCACTTTCTCTCTGTAAACAGTTAGGGTTCCTCTGCTTGTGATATGTGCTCAAAGAACACAATGACTTCAAGGCAAAAACTCTTGGTCTACACTCACATTCAAGAGCTAAACTTCAACTGACAGAAAGATCAAAGGCATTAGACAGCAGCACAGGTAATTATTAAACTTTGGAAGCCACTGGGTACATAATTTATTGACACTAAATCATCAGGCCAGTGTTTTTCTCACGTGGCTCATATCCCACATTCTCCCTCCCACCCCCACATCTGGAGTCTACTTAAAAACAAAGCCACTGAATCAAGTGCGCTGGGATTGGGTCCCAGGGATCCTCTTTTTTTATAAACTCCTCATGTAAGTCTTAAGCACCCTAAAGTGTGAGAGCCCCTGTCTCTTCTTCACATCATAAACTGTCGTGAGATCAAATGCATAATCAAACCCAAAGGAAAACAGGTGGAGAGTCAGGTGCTGTGTCTCTCCTTCCGATTCTGGTCTTCCCTGAGCACCTGCAGAGGACCTGGGCACGTGAGCGTCAGCCGCACGTTCTCTAGCAGAGAAGTGAGGTCCTCGACAGACGGGAGACAAAGACCAACAGAGCGATGGAGAGTTCACCAGAAATAGGACTTGGGAGGCTGCTATTTTTTAAAATTGTTTAGAATCCTGTTATTGAAGACATCTCCCACCCACACATACGCTGCGCTCCTGGCCTGGATAAATCAGCTCTGGTTGTGATAAAGACAGTTCTTTGATACACGTAACCCAAGATAACCTCCAACTCTTTGATTCTGTATGGTTTTCAAGAGTCTTCTGATATTTAATATGGTCCTGAGAGTGCCGGGGAGTGGTGGAGGGGGCAGCATGTGGAGACAAGTGGCCTTTTTCCAAGGGTAAGTGAATAAACTGGATTTGTAGTGATTACAAAAATAATCAAACAATAAAAAAGGGAGGAGACTCTTATAGATTAAGAGACACTTAAGAACTATAACGGCCAAGTGCAATATGTGGATCCTGTTTGAATCCTGATTTGAACAAACCAACTCCACCACTTATTGGTGGTATAACTGAATAAATTACTCTCTCTAAACCTCAGTTTCTCTATCTATGAAATGGAGACAATAATAATCCCCATCTTATAAAGTTATTGTAAAGAGTAAATGAAACAATCTCTTTATAGTATTTAATACAGTGCGGGGCACATGGTAAGTGTCCAATATCAGCTCTCACCATCATCATCATCTTTTGAAAAGCACACACACATGTAACCTACCACCAAGGGCATCAGTTAACTGATCCAGAGTGGGCTCTGGATGGTTCCTGAGCAGGGTGTAGATGGACATCACCATCCCAGGGGTGCAGAAGCCACACTGTGTGCCGTGACACTTGGCGACCCTCTCCTGGAAGCACAAAAAGGTTAGAAATGCAGAATCTTGTGCCCCATCCCAGACCTACTGAGTCAGAACCTATATTTTAACAAGATGCCCAGGCGATTCGTTTGCACATTAAAATTGAAGAGGCCCTGAAAACCCTTCTCATCCTAGGTGTCTCCTTTTCTTGGGCTGGGCGGCTGTGATCACTGGTCTTCACCAGGTTTCGAGCTTCATTAAAGGTTCTCAGCCTTCAGAATCCCCAGGGGAGCTGTAAACTGCCCAAGCAGCCCCCACGGTGTTGACTTAGGCTCTCGGGGGTGGGGCACGGACAGACATTTTTTAAAGATTCCCCGGTGGTTTCAATGTGCAGTCCAGAATGGGAATCACCGAGATAAATCCCTTTAAGTCCTTCAGAGACAGAAACCAAATTACATTCAAGTGGAGAAAAAACAAAACGCCTATTTCTTGCATGACTTCTGTCTGCCTACTACCGCCCTGAGGCTTTCGTGCACAGGAGTTTGTTTGTTTACAAAGTGCCACCGTTAACTCAGAGAACACTCAAGAAGGGAACATTATCTCTTTACTGCTGTCCAAACGTCCCCCCCAGCGCTCTCCCTTTGGAGTCTAACTGCAGAGGTGCAGCCCCGCTGTGGAAGCCAGCTTCTGGCGAGGCTGCAACAGCAGCACTCACTGAAGGAAAGGGTGCTGTCGACCTGTGAACAGCCAATTCTCACAAGGGCACCCAGGCAGAATTTGCTCCCTCCGGGTAATGGAGCTTCACAGAAAATAAACAGAACCCAAGATTCCTGCAAGTCCAGAGAATTTCAAGTTTGGCCATTTTCTATGTTGTCCCTCTCTTTTCCCTCTTGCACCCTATCCTCATAAGTGACCCTCATAAACCAAGATAAAAACAAGTAGCAACAGCATTTTTAGGGGCGATGTCTCAGTCACGTAAGGAGTCAGGAGTCTGAGGTGCCCTTTCACTTGAGGCAGTGATAACAAGGCGCTGCCTTAGGAGAGAAGCCTCTAAATTCACTGACAGCTCCTATTATCTGTCTTCTGAACAAGCCTTAAATTTAACGAAGCTTTTTGGTAGCTGACATCTTCATTTAGCTTTAAAATCATGTTAGTGTCAGCTTTATGAAAAACAACAAAATTATATCCCTCGATTCATGTGACTTTCGTTTCTTTGAGTTTGAAGACAGAAGATGGACAGATCCCATCTCATGAGAGTGTAGAAAACAAACTCAATGACATCAGGATTTTCTTTAAAAGGAGAAAATCCTCCAGTCTTCCGAAAATGATCTTCCCAAGAAGTCAGTCACCAAACACCCACGGGGCCCAGCTTTCTCTCCAGACCCCAGCTTGGTCTCATCTGTTGGCAATGACGAAGCAGCAGGCCCCGGCTGCTCTACTGCACTCATCTCAGGACTAATCAGGTCATTAATGGTTTTCACAGAACAGACACCCACGAGGAAGAGGCACACCCTCACCTGAACAGGATGAATCCTGGCCTTGGTGCTTCCTACACCTTCTACTGTGGTGACAGCAGCACCGTGCAGAGAACAGATGGGGAGCAGACAGGCATTGGCTGGATAATGTCTTCAGAATGCAAAAGAGAAGCACGAATTACATTGTATCCAGTGGCAAAGGGGACCGAGCACTCACTGAGCACCTCTAATATGGCAGGTTTTGTACAAAGTCCCAGGCTTTGCATATGCATTTTATCCTTAGCTCAAGGCCATTTTACAGAAGTAGAATCTGAGGGTCAGAGTGATTTGCTCAGGGTCACAGCTGGAGTGTCACAGATTGCATGCAAATTAGGTCTTCTAATTCTGACTCCAGAACAGTTTCCTCTAATTTGTTTTTTCCCTTGAATGAGGGGCTGACATTTTCCTCTCTAGTTACATGAGACCAACCACCAAGAGCAAATTCCATCTTCTGGGCAGGCGCTCGGCCAGGGTTGGCTGCGCAACAAAGTGAATTTGATACTGCGCTTCAGAGGCAGAAATACGGTGTGGGATACACACCTCCTCAATCCCACAAACCTTCTGCTAGAAAATGTCCAACTCAAGACGCCTCCTAAAAAGTTCTCATTCACCAAACAGAGCTACAAATGGCCAATAAATACTTGAAACAATCAATCTCAAAAATAATCGAGAGATTCAAATTAAGCAATGAGAAACACCATTTTTATCAAAGAAAATGACAATTTTTTTTTAAAAAATTGTAATATGCATAGTTAGCAAAGGTTTAGGAAAATGGAACTCATACTTCTGATAAGAATGTAAATTGATAGAGCTCCTCTGGGAGACATTTTCCTGGAAGGCACAAAAACCTTCAAGATGCACACACTCCTTTACCCTGTAACTCCATCTCTATGGATGGATCAGAAAGAAACAGTCACAAGCATAAACAGAAACATATATATATGTATGTATATATATATATATATGAATGCTCACTCTCATTCTAAAAACCAAAACAAGCCATATAAGCTACACAATCATACGATTTTAAAAACTCATTAGATGCTGAATACCTAAAAAAACTTAAATGAACTAAACTTCATTAAGCACAAGCCCTTCACAAGAGAGAAGAGTTACCGCTGTTCTCATTTCTGATTGAAAGGGACAGAGCAGGAGGAATCCGCCTTAGACAGGAGTAAGGAGAAAGCAGACCAACTTTCAAGAAACTTTAATAATCACATGTGGGCTGATGCAACAAATTAAAATACAAAGCTAGACTGCACTATCCCCACCAGACTTCACTGAGTGCTGAGGGTAACACCCTAGAAATGGTGCAGGCAGGGAGTGCTGAAAGAAGCTCTCTGGGCACAGTGGCTCTTAGACAAGGAAAAGTGAGAGGAAGCAGAACTGAGAGAAAACTGTAGGCACTCAGGCTCCCAGAGTGTAGAGCAGCTGCCAACTTCCAGATGCTAAATACAGGGTGGCATGGCTGCAAGAGATCTCCCAGAGCCAGAGAGTGAGACAGGAGAGCAAAGAGAACTCCTCAGTGACCCAAGAAGTGGGCAGCCAGGCTGGAAAGCCAGGAGGGAACCCCAGAGTTCAGGAAGCAGGTGGCTTGGTTGTGGAACACAGGCAGATCACCGAAATCTCGCCAGTGCTCAGATCCTTAGCTCCCATCTGACATTTGTGGAACGATGTAAAATGGTCCAAAACATGCATAATTGGAGCCTCAGAGAGGGAGAGAGGGAGGGGGAGAGAGAGAATAAATATTTGAAGAGATAATGGCTTGAGAATTTTCCAAAGCTGACAGAAGACATCAAGCCACAGATCCAAGAAACTTGGCAAACTTGAAGAAGGATAAATATCAAACATAAAGAGAAGATATTAAATGTAGTGGGAAGCCATTGGTGATTTTGAAGTAGGAGAGTGTTGTGATCTGGTTTATCTTGAAACAGATCTCTCTGAGTGATGTATGGAGAATGCATACATGGGAGAAACGGTGACATAAGTGATACAAGAGTGTGATGATGACATTCTTCTTCACTGCATTTCAGCCCTGCCTTCCTCCTCAGACAGCACAGGGAGTCAGAAGGCCTTTCACCTCCAACAGGGGATTCCTTGAACATAGGTTATCCCCATCGAGGGTACACTTTTTTCCTAACCCGTTCATATTCCTGAGACCAGGTTTGTTTTGTTCACATTGTACTCCCAGTGCTTAGCACAGTTCCTGTCACACAGCAGGTGCTCAATGCATATTTACCAAAGCAAGGAATGAAACAAAGTTCAAAGCGACACAAATTCAACCATATCTGGACTTTGCTGCAACGTACCTTATCCTCTTGGTAATGGGGTTATATCGTGAGATCATCACGGTGCAGGCACCACAGCCACCCCCTCCACAGCCATACTTGGTTCCCGTGAGCTGGACTGGAAAATGCATAGTTAAAGATCATGTGTTTCCCATAATTCTTTGCAGAATAGCTCTGCCCTTAGAGGACAACACCTCAAAATCTCTTAAATGTACAGTTAAGTTCACTACATACTTATCAAATGATGTATGTATGTCTTTGCCATTATTGAGAACCTTGTAAATTCTTGATTTCTGTCTGTGTGTTATATCTAGTTCCCTCCTTTTCAAAACAACTGGATTTCAGGTTGCTAAAAACAGGGCCAAACTAAAAATACATTAAATGCTCGAGTATTTGAAAGTAGGAGTACAGTGCGCATCTGTTTTCATCCTTATCTGTGTCTTTCATGACATACAAAGTAAAATGTTAAATTGTAAACAATTCTTGGAATATAAGTGTCATATTGTCCATGTTTGTCATATTTCTCCGCTTCTCAGTGGCAGAAACTGTTAGTTGTTCCCCAATATCTGCTCTCTCATTCTTCCTCGGTAATAGAAACCTCAATTTTTTAGCTACACACATAGGTGCCCAGAATAAAAAATACATTTCCCCAGCCTCCGTTGCAGCTAGCTGGGGTCATTAACAATGCTTGCCAATGGGATGTAAGCACAAGTGTTGTGTACGACTTCCAGGAGGGAAACGTCCTCAAAAAGAGATGGGTGCCCCCTT
>NW_027227807.1:0-13728 GCF_037783145.1 Equus przewalskii | reverse complement strand
GACATGCCAAAATCACCTGCCGACTACGCCAGAACCACTTGGCGAACACTCCGGAATCACTTGCCGGGCATGCAGGAACCACCTCTCAGACATGCCAGAACCCCGTGCCAATGACCCCGGAAGCACCAGCCGAGCACGCCGGAACCACCTGCTCGACTCGCCAGAACCACCTGCCGATCACGCAAAAATCACCTGCCGGCTACGCCACAACCAGTTGGTGAACACTTGGAATCACCTGCCAGGCTTGCTGGAACCACCTGCCAGTCATGCCAAAATCACCTGCCAACTACGCCAGAACCGCTTGGCGGACACTGCGGAAACACCTGTCGGGCCGGCTGGAACCACATCTCAGACGTGCCAGAAACGTGTTCATGAGATGCTGGAACCACACCCCGAACAGACGGATACCACCTGCCAGAACCGCCTGAACCACCTGCTGAGCACGCCGGAACCACCTGCTCGACTCACCGGTACCACCTCCCTGACATGCCAAAATCACCTGCTGGGTATGCCAGAACCACTTGGCGGACACTCCGGAATCATCTGCCGGACATGCCGGAACCAGCTCTCAGACACACCAGAACCAAGTGCCGGAGACGCCGGAAGCACCTGCCGAGCATGCCGGAGCCACCTGCTCGACTCGCCAGAAACACCTGCCGGACACGCCAAAATCACCTGCCGGGTATGCCAGAACCACCTGGCGGACACTCCGGAATCACCTGCCGCGCATGCCGGAACCACCTCTCAGACGTGCCGGAAGCACGTGCCAGACACGCCGGAAACACCTACCGGACAGACCGGAACCACCTGCCAAGAACGCCGGAGCCACCTGTTCGACTCGCTGGAACCACCTGCCGGACAGGCCAATATCAACTGCTGGCTATGCCAGAACCACCTGGGGGACAGTCCGGGATCACCTGCCAGCCATGGCGGAACCACCTCTCAGACGTACCAGAACCACCTGCCGGAGAAGCTGGAAACACGTCCTGGACAGACTGGAACCACGTGACGGCCATGCCTGAACCACCTGCCGAGCACGGCGGAACCACCTGCCGGACACGCCAAAATCACCTGCGGGCTACGCCAGAACCACTTGGACGACTCTCCGAAATGACCTGCCGGGCATGTTGGAACCACCTCTCAGACGTGCCAGAAGCACGTGGCGGACAGTCCGGAATCACCTGTTGGGCATACGCAACCACCTCTGACACGTACCAGAACCACGTGCCGTGCACGCCGGAACCACCTACCGGACAGACCGGAATCAACTTTTGGGCATGCCGGAACCACCAGTCAGATGTGCCAGAAACACGTGCCGGAGACGCCGGAAGCACCTGCCGAGCACGTCGCAACCACCTGCTCAACTCGCCTGAACCACCTGCCGGACACGCCAAAATCACCTGCCGGCTACGCCAGAACCAGTTGGGGGACACGTCGGAATCACCTGCCGGGCTTGCTGGAACCACCTGCCGGTCATGCCAAAATCACCTGCCAGCTACGCCAGTACCACTTGGCGGACACTCCGGAATCACTTGCCGGGCATGCAGGAACCACCTCTCAGACATGCCAGAACCCCGTGCCAATGACCCCGGAAGCACCAGCCGAGCACGCCGCAACCACCTGCTCGACTCGCCAGAACCACCTGCCGATCACGCAAAAATCACCTGCCGGCTACGCCACAACCAGTTGGTGAACAATTGGAATCACCTGCCAGGCTTGCTGGAACCACCTGCCAGTCATGCCAAAATCACCAGCCAACTACGCCAGAACCGCTTGGCGGACACTGCGGAATCACCTGTCGGGCCGGCTGGAACCACATCTCAGACGTGCCAGAAACGTGTTCATGAGATGCTGGAACCACACCCCGAACAGACGGATACCACCTGCCAGAACCGCCTGAACCACCTGCTGAGCACGCCGGAACCACCTGCCGGACACGCCAAAATCACCTGCCCGCTACACCAGCACCACTTCGGGGACAAGCCGGAATCACGTGAGGGGCATGCCGGCACAGCCTCTCAGACTGAACCTCGTGCCGGACACCACAGAACCACCTGCCGGACAGACCGGAACCACATTCCAGACACGCCGGAACCACCGGCTCGACCCGCCGGAACGACCGCTGGACATGCAAAATCACCTGCCGGCTACGCCGGAAACACTTGGCGAACACTCCGGAATCACCTGCCGGGCATGCTGGAACCACCTCTCAGATGTGCCAGAACCACGTTCCAATGACCCCGGAAGCACCTGCCGAGCACGCCGGAACCACCTGCTCGACTCGCCAGAACCACCTGCCGGACACGCAAAAATCACCTGCCGGCTACGCCACAACCAGTTGGGGAACACTTCGGAATCACCTGCCGGGCTTGCTGGAACCACCTGCCGGTCATGCCAAAATCACCTGCCAACTACGCCAGTACCACTTGGCGGACACTGTGGAAACACCTGTCGGGCCGGCCGGAACCACATCTCAGACGTGCCAGAACCATGTGCATGAGATGCTGGAACCACACCCCGAACAGACGGAAAACTCCAGCCAGACCCGTCTGAACAACCTGCCGAGCACGCCGGAGCCACCTGCTCGACTCGCCGGAACCACCTACCTGACATGCCCAAATCACCAGGCGGGTATGCCAGAACCACTTGGCGGACACTCCGGAATCATCTGCCGGACATGCCGGAACCAGCTCTCAGACACACCAGAACCACGTGCCGGAGACGCCGGAAGCACCTGCCGAGGATGCCGGAGCCACCAGCTCGACTCGCCAGAAACACCTGCCGGACACGCCAAAATCACCTGCCGGGTACGCCAGAACCACCTGGCACACACTCCGAAATCACCTGTCGCGCATGCCGGAACCACCTCTCAGACGTGCCGGAAGCACGTGCCGGACACGCCGGAATCACCTACCGGACAGACCGGAACCACCTGCCAAGCACGCCGGAGCCACCTGTTCGACTCGCTGGAACCACCTGCCGGACGGGCCAATATCAAATGCTGGCTATGCCAGAACCACCTGGGGGCCGGTCCGGAATCACCTGCCAGCCATGGCGGAACCACCTCTCAGACGTACCAGAACCACCTGCCGGAGAAGCTGGAAACACGTCCCGGACAGTCTGGAACCACCTGCAGGCCAAGCCTGAAGCACCTGCCAAGCACAACGGAACAACCTGCCAGACACGCCAAAATCACCTGCGTGTTATGCCAGAACCACTTGGAGGACTCTCTGGGATGACCTGACGGGCATGCCGGAACCACCTCTCAGACGTGCCAGAACCATGTTGCGGACAGTCCGGAATCACTTGCTGGGCATGCGCAACCACCTCTGAGACGTACCAGAAACACATGCCGTGCAGGCTGGAACCACCTACCGGACAGACCGGAATCACCTTTCGGTCATGCCGGAACCACCTGTCAGATGTGCCAGAAACACGTGCCGGAGACGCCGGAAGCACCTGCCAAGCACGTTGGAACCACCTGCTCAACTCGCCTGAACCACCTGCCGGACATGCCAAAATCACCTGCCGACTATGCCAGAACCACTTGGCGAACACTCCGGAATCACTTGCCGGGCATGCAGGAACCACCTCTCAGACATGCCAGAACCCCGTGCCAATGACCCCGGAAGCACCAGCCGAGCACGCTGGAACCACCTGCTCGACTCGCCAGAACCACCTGCCTGTCACGCAAAAATCACCTGCCGGCTACGCCACAACCAGTTGGTGAACACTTTGGAATCACCTGCCAGGCTTGCTGGAACCACCTGCCAATCATGCCAAAATCACCAGCCAACTACGCCAGAACCGCTTGGCGGACACTGCGGAATCACCTGTCGGGCCGGCTGGAACCACATCTCAGATGTGCCAGAAACGTGTTCATGAGATGCTGGAACCACACCCCGAACAGACGGATACCACCAGCCAGAACCGCCTGAACCACCTGCTGAGCACGCCGGAACCACCTGCTCGACTCACCGGTACCACCTCCCTGACACGCCAAAATCACCTGCTGGGTATGCCAGAACCACTTGGCGGACACTCCGGAATCATCTGCCGGACATGCCGGAACCAGCTCTCAGACACACCAGAACCAAGTGCCGGAGACGCCGGAAGCACCTGCCCAGCATACCGGAGACACCTGCTCGACTCGCCGGAAACACCTGCCGGACACGCCAAAATCACCTGCCGGGTATGCCAGAACCACCTGGCGGACACTACGGAATCACCTGCCGCGCATGCCGGAACCACCTCTCAGACGTGCCGGAAGCACGTGCCAGACACGCCGGAAACACCTACCGGACAGACCGGAACCACCTGCCAAGAACGCCGGAGCCACCTGTTCGACTCGCTGGAACCACCTGCCGGACAGGCCAATATCAACTGCTGGCTATGCCAGAACCACCTGGGGGACAGTCCGGGATCACCTGCCAGCCATGGCGGAACCACCTCTCAGACGTACCAGAACCACCTGCCGGAGAAGCTGGAAACACGTCCTGGACAGACTGGAACCACGTGACGGCCATGCCTGAACCACCTGCCGAGCACGGCGGAACCACCTGCCGGACACGCCAAAATCACCTGCGGGCTACGCCAGAACCACTTGGACGACTCTCCGAAATGACCTGCCGGGCATGTTGGAACCACCTCTCAGACGTGCCAGAAGCACGTGGCGGACAGTCCGGAATCACCTGTTGGGCATACGCAACCACCTCTGACACGTACCAGAACCACGTGCCGTGCACGCCGGAACCACCTACCGGACAGACCGGAATCAACTTTTGGGCATGCCGGAACCACCAGTCAGATGTGCCAGAAACACGTGCCGGAGACGCCGGAAGCACCTGCCGAGCACGTCGCAACCACCTGCTCAACTCGCCTGAACCACCTGCCGGACACGCCAAAATCACCTGCCCGCTACACCAGCACCACTTCGGGGACAAGCCGGAATCACGTGAGGGGCATGCCGGCACAGCCTCTCAGACTGAACCTCGTGCCGGACACCAAAGAACCACCTGCCGGACAGACCGGAACCACCTGCCGGACACGCCCGAACCACCGGCTCGACCCGCCGGAACGACCGCTTGACATGCAAAATCACCTGCCGGCTACGCCGGAAACACTTGGCGAACACTCCGGAATCACCTGCCGGGCATGCCGGAACCACCTCTCAGATATGCCAGAACCACGTGCCAATGACCCCGGAAGCACCTGCCGAGCACGCCGGAACCACCTGCTCGACTCGCCAGAACCACCTGCCGGACACGCAAAAATCACCTGCCGGCTACGCCACAACCAGTTGGGGAACACTTCGGAATCACCTGCCGGGCTTGCTGGAACCACCTGCCGGTCATGCCAAAATCACCTGCCAACTACGCCAGTACCTCTTGGCGGACACTGTGGAAACACCTGTCGGGCCGGCCGGAACCACATCTCAGACGTGCCAGAACCATGTGCATGAGATGCTGGAACCACACCCCGAACAGACGGAAAACACCTGCCAGACCCGTCTGAACAACCTGCCGAGCACGCCGGAGCCACCTGCTCGACTCGCCGGAACCACCTACCTGACATGCCCAAATCACCAGCCGGGTATGCCAGAACCACTTGGCCGACACTCCGGAATCATCTGCTGGACATGCCGGAACCAGCTCTCAGACACACCAGAACCACGTGCCGGAGATGCCGGAAGCACCTGCCGAGCATGCCGGAGCCACCTGCTCGACTCGCCAGAAACACCTGCCGGACACGCCAAAATCACCTGCCGGGTACGCCAGAACCACCTGGCGGACACTCCGAAACCACCTGTCGCGCATGCCGGAACCACCTCTCAGACGTGCCGGAAGCACGTGCCGGACACGCCGGAATCACCTACCGGACAGACCGGAACCACCTGCCGAGCACGCCGGAGCCACCTGTTCGACTCGCTGGAACCACCTGCCGGACAGGCCAATATCAACTGCTGGCTATGCCAGAACCACCTGGGGGACGGTCCGGAATCACCTGCCAGCCATGGCGGAACCACCTCTCAGACGTACCAGAACCACCTGCCGGAGAAGCTGGAAACACGTCCTGGACAGTCTG
The DNA here is from genome assembly GCF_037783145.1 of Equus przewalskii. NCBI lineage: Eukaryota > Metazoa > Chordata > Mammalia > Perissodactyla > Equidae > Equus > Equus przewalskii. Next base: position 7,644 of record NW_027227807.1, on the reverse strand, counting down.
GAACCACCTGCCGGCCAAGCCTGAACCACCTGCCAAGCACAACGGAACAACCTGCCAGACACGCCAAAATCACCTGCGTGTTATGCCAGAACCACTTGGAGGACTCTCTGGGATGACCTGCCGGGCATGCCGGAACCACCTCTCAGACGTGCCAGAACCATGTGGCGGACAGTCCGGAATCACCTGTTGGGCATGCGCAACCACCTCTGAGACGTACCAGAACCACATGCCGTGCAGGCTGGAACCACCTACCGGACAGACCGGAATCACCTTTCGGGCATGCCGGAACCACCTGTCAGATGTGCCAGAAACACGTGCCGGAGACGCCGGAAGCACCTGCCAAGCACGTTGGAACCACCTGCTCAACTCGCCTGAACCACCTGCCGGACATGCCAAAATCACCTGCCGACTATGCCAGAACCACTTGGCGAACACTCCGCAATCACTTGCCGGGCATGCAGGAACCACCTCTCAGACATGCCAGAACCCCGTGCCAATGACCCCGGAAGCACCAGCCGAGCACGCCGGAACCACCTGCTCGACTCGCCAGAACCACCTGCCGATCACGCAAAAATCACCTGCCGGCTACGCCACAACCAGTTGGTGAACACTTTGGAATCACCTGCCAGGCTTGCTGGAACCACCTGCCAGTCATGCCAAAATCACCTGCCAACTACGCCAGAACCGCTTGGCGGACACTGCGGAAACACCTGTCGGGCCGGCTGGAACCACATCTCAGACGTGCCAGAAACGTGTTCATGAGATGCTGGAACCACACCCCGAACAGACGGATACCACCAGCCAGAACCGCCTGAACCACCTGCTGAGCACGCCGGAACCACCTGCTCGACCCACCGGTACCACCTCCCTGACACGCCTAAATCACCTGCTGGGTATGCCAGAACCACTTGGCGGACACTCCGGAATCATCTGCCGGACATGCCGGAACCAGCTCTCAGACACACCAGAACCAAGTGCCGGAGACGCCGGAAGCACCTGCCGAGCATGCCCGAGCCACCTGCTCGACTCGCCAGAAACACCTGCCGGACACGCCAAAATCACCTGCCGGGTATGCCAGAACCACCTGGCGGACACTCCGAAACCACCTGTCGCGCATGCCGGAACCACCTCTCAGACGTGCCAGAACCATGTGGCGGACAGTCCGGAATCACCTGTTGGGCATGCGCAACCACCTCTGAGACGTACCAGAACCACATGCCGTGCAGGCTGGAACCACCTACCGGACAGACCGGAATCACCTTTCGGGCATGCCGGAACCACCTGTCAGATGTGCCAGAAACACGTGCCGGAGACGCCGGAAGCACCTGCCAAGCACGTTGGAACCACCTGCTCAACTCGCCTGAACAACCTGCCGGACATGCCAAAATCACCTGCCGACTATGCCAGAACCACTTGGCGGACACTCCGGAATCATCTGCCGGACATGCCGGAACCAGCTCTCAGACACACCAGAACCACGTGCCGGAGACGCCGGAAGCACCTGCCGAGCACGCCGGAGCCACCTGTTCGACTCGCTGGAACCACCTGCCGGACAGGCCAATATCAACTGCTGGCTAGGCCAGAACGACCTGGGGGACGGTCCGGGATCTCCTGCCAGCCATGGCGGAACCACCTCTCAGACGTACCAGAACCACCTGCCGGAGAAGCTGGAAACACGTCCTGGACAGTCTGGAACCACCTGCCGGCCAAGCCTGAACCACCTGCCAAGCACAACGGAACAACCTGCCAGACACGCCAAAATCACCTGCGTGTTATGCCAGAACCACTTGGAGGACTCTCTGGGATGACCTGCCGGGCATGCCGGAACCACCTCTCAGACGTGCCAGAACCATGTGGCGGACAGTCCGGAATCACCTGTTGGGCATGCGCAACCACCTCTGAGACGTACCAGAACCACATGCCGTGCAGGCTGGAACCACCTACCGGACAGACCGGAATCACCTTTCGGGCATGCCGGAACCACCTGTCAGATGTGCCAGAAACACGTGCCGGAGACGCCGGAAGCACCTGCCAAGCACGTTGGAACCACCTGCTCAACTCGCCTGAACCACCTGCCGGACATGCCAAAATCACCTGCCGACTATGCCAGAACCACTTGGCGAACACTCCGCAATCACTTGCCGGGCATGCAGGAACCACCTCTCAGACATGCCAGAACCCCGTGCCAATGACCCCGGAAGCACCAGCCGAGCACGCCGGAACCACCTGCTCGACTCGCCAGAACCACCTGCCGATCACGCAAAAATCACCTGCCGGCTACGCCACAACCAGTTGGTGAACACTTTGGAATCACCTGCCAGGCTTGCTGGAACCACCTGCCAGTCATGCCAAAATCACCTGCCAACTACGCCAGAACCGCTTGGCGGACACTGCGGAAACACCTGTCGGGCCGGCTGGAACCACATCTCAGACGTGCCAGAAACGTGTTCATGAGATGCTGGAACCACACCCCGAACAGACGGATACCACCAGCCAGAACCGCCTGAACCACCTGCTGAGCACGCCGGAACCACCTGCTCGACCCACCGGTACCACCTCCCTGACACGCCTAAATCACCTGCTGGGTATGCCAGAACCACTTGGCGGACACTCCGGAATCATCTGCCGGACATGCCGGAACCAGCTCTCAGACACACCAGAACCAAGTGCCGGAGACGCCGGAAGCACCTGCCGAGCATGCCCGAGCCACCTGCTCGACTCGCCAGAAACACCTGCCGGACACGCCAAAATCACCTGCCGGGTATGCCAGAACCACCTGGCGGACACTCCGAAACCACCTGTCGCGCATGCCGGAACCACCTCTCAGACGTGCCGGAAGCACGTGCCGGACACGCCGGAATCACCTACCGGACAGACCGGAACCACCTGCCGAGCACGCCGGAGCCACCTGTTCGACTCGCTGGAACCACCTGCCGGACAGGCCAATATCAACTGCTGGCTATGCCAGAACCACCTGGGGGACGGTCCGGAATCACCTGCCAGCCATGGCGGAACCACCTCTCAGACGTACCAGAACCACCTGCCGGAGAAGCTGGAAACACGTCCTGGACAGTCTGGAACCACCTGCCGGCCAAGCCTGAACCACCTGCCAAGCACAACGGAACAACCTGCCAGACACGCCAAAATCACCTGCGTGTTATGCCAGAACCACTTGGAGGACTCTCTGGGATGACCTGCCGGGCATGCCGGAACCACCTCTCAGACGTGCCAGAACCATGTGGCGGACAGTCCGGAATCACCTGTTGGGCATGCGCAACCACCTCTGAGACGTACCAGAACCACATGCCGTGCAGGCTGGAACCACCTACCGGACAGACCGGAATCACCTTTCGGGCATGCCGGAACCACCTGTCAGATGTGCCAGAAACACGTGCCGGAGACGCCGGAAGCACCTGCCAAGCACGTTGGAACCACCTGCTCAACTCGACCGAACAACCTGCCGGACATGCCAAAATCACCTGCCGACTATGCCAGAACCACTTGGCGGACACTCCGGAATCATCTGCCGGACATGCCGGAACCAGCTCTCAGACACACCAGAACCACGTGCCGGAGACGCCGGAAGCACCTGCCGAGCACGCCGGAGCCACCTGTTCGACTCGCTGGAACCACCTGCCGGACAGGCCAATATCAACTGCTGGCTAGGCCAGAACGACCTGGGGGACGGTCCGGGATCTCCTGCCAGCCATGGCGGAACCACCTCTCAGACGTACCAGAACCACCTGCCGGAGAAGCTGGAAACACGTCCTGGACAGTCTGGAACCACCTGCCGGCCAAGCCTGAACCACCTGCCAAGCACAACGGAACAACCTGCCAGACACGCCAAAATCACCTGCGTGTTATGCCAGAACCACTTGGAGGACTCTCTGGGATGACCTGCCGGGCATGCCGGAACCACCTGTCAGATGTGCCAGAAATACGTGCCGGAGACACCGGAAGCACCTGCCAAGCACGTTGGAACCACCTGCTCAACTCGCCTGAACCACCTGCCGGACATGCCAAAATCACCTGCCGACTATGCCAGAACCACTTGGCGAACACTCCGGAATCACTTGCCGGGCATGCAGGAACCACCTCTCAGACATGCCAGAACCCCGTGCCAATGACCCCGGAATCACCAGCCGAGCACGCCGGAACCACCTGCTCGACTCGCCAGAACCACCTGCCGATCACGCAAAAATCACCTGCCGGCTACGCCACAACCAGTTGGTGAACACTTTGGAATCACCTGCCAGGCTTGCTGGAACCACCTGCCAGTCATGCCAAAATCACCTGCCAACTACGCCAGAACCGCTTGGCGGACACTGCGGAAACACCTGTCGGGCCGGCTGGAACCACATCTCAGACGTGCCAGAAACGTGTTCATGAGATGCTGGAACCACACCCCGAACAGACGGATACCACCTGCCAGAACCGCCTGAACCACCTGCTGAGCACGCCGGAACCACCTGCTCGACTCACCGGTACCACCTCCCTGACACGCCAAAATCACCTGCTGGGTATGCCAGAACCACTTGGCGGACACTCCGGAATCATCTGCCGGACATGCCGGAACCAGCTCTCAGACACACCAGAACCAAGTGCCGGAGACGCCGGAAGCACCTGCCGAGCACGCCGGAGCCACCTGCTCGACTCGCCAGAAACACCTGCCGGACACGCCAAAATCACCTGCCGGGTATGCCAGAACCACCTGGCGGACACTACGGAATCACCTGCCGCGCATGCGGGAACCACCTCTCAGACGTGCCGGAAGCACGTGCCAGACACGCCGGAAACACCTACCGGACAGACCGGAACCACCTGCCAAGAACGCCGGAGCCACCTGTTCGACTCGCTGGAACCACGTGCCGGACAGGCCAATATCAACTGCTGGCTATGCCAGAACCACCTGGGGGACAGTCCGGGATCACCTGCCAGCCATGGCGGAACCACCTCTCAGACGTACCAGAACCACCTGCCGGAGAAGCTGGAAACACGTCCTGGACAGACTGGAACCACGTGACGGCCATGCCTGAACCACCTGCCGAGCACGGCGGAACCACCTGCCGGACACGCCAAAATCACCTGCGGGCTACGCCAGAACCACTTGGACAACTCTCCGAGATGACCTGCCGGGCATGTTGGCACCACCTCTCAGAGGTGCCAGAAGCACATGGCGGACAGTCCGGAATCACCTGTTGGGCATACGCAACCACCTCTGACACGTACCAGAACCACGTGCCGTGCACGCCGGAACCACCTACCGGACAGACCGGAATCAACTTTTGGGCATGCCGGAACCACCAGTCAGATGTGCCAGAAACACGTGCCGGAGACGCCGGAAGCACCTGCCGAGCACGTCGCAACCACCTGCTCAACTCGCCTGAACCACCTGCCGGACACGCCAAAATCACCTGCCCGCTACACCAGCACCACTTCGGGGACAAGCCGGAATCACGTGAGGGGCATGCCGGCACAGCCTCTCAGACTGAACCTCGTGCCGGACACCACAGAACCACCTGCCGGACAGACCGGAACCACCTGCCGGACACGCCGGAACCACCGGCTCGACCCGCCGGAACGACCGCTTGACATGCAAAATCACCTGCCGGCTACGCCGGAAACACTTGGCGAACACTCCGGAATCACCTGCCGGGCATGCCGGAACCACCTCTCAGATATGCCAGAACCACGTGCCAATGACCCCGGAAGCACCTGCCGAGCACGCCGGAACCACCTGCTCGACTCGCCAGAACCACCTGCCGGTCACGCAAAAATCACCTGCCGGCTACGCCACAACCAGTTGGGGAACACTCCGGAATCACCTGCCGGGCATGCCGGAACCACCTCTCAGACGTGCCAGAACCATGTGGCGGACAGTCCGGAATCACCTGTTGGGCATGCGCAGCCACCTCTGAGACGTACCAGAACCACATTCCGTGCAGGCTGCAACCACCTACCGGACAGACCGGAATCACCTTTCGGGCATGCCGGAACCACCTGTCAGATGTGCCAGAAACACGTGCCGGAGACGCCGGAAGCACCTGCCAAGCACGTTGGAACCACCTGCTCAACTCGCCTGAACCACCTGCCGGACATGCCAAAATCACCTGCCGACTATGCCAGAACCACTTGGCGAACACTCCGGAATCACTTGCCGGGCATGCAGGAACCACCTCTCAGACATGCCAGAACCCCGTGCCAATGACCCCGGAAGCACCAGCCGAGCACGCCGGAACCACCTGCCGGACACGCAAAAATCACCTGCCGGCTACGCCACAACCAGTTGGGGAACACTTCGGAATCACCTGCCGGGCTTGCTGGAACCACCTGCCGGTCATGCCAAAATCACCTGCCAACTACGCCAGTACCACTTGGCGGACACTGTGGAAACACCTGTCGGGCCGGCCGGGACCACATCTCAGACGTGCCCGAACCATGTGCATGAGATGCTGGAACCACACCCCGAACAGACGGAAAACACCTGCCAGACCCGTCTGAACAACCTGCCGAGCACGCCGGAGCCACCTGCTCGACTCGCCGGTACCACCTACCTGACATGCCCAAATCACCAGCCGGGTATGCCAGAACCACTTGGCGGACACTCCCGAATCATCTGCCGGACATGACGGAACCAGCTCTCAGACACACCAGAACCACGTGCCGGAGACGCCGGAAGCACCTGCCGAGCATGCCGGAGCCACCTGCTCGACTCCCCAGAAACACCTGCCGGACACGCCGAAATCACCTGCCGGGTACGCCAGAACCACCTGGCGGACACTCCGAAACCACCTGTCGCGCATGCCGGAACCACCTCTCAGACGTGCCGGAAGCACGTGCCGGACACGCCGGAAACACCTACCGGACAGACCGGAACCACCTGCCGAGCACGCCGGAGCCACCTGTTCGACTCGCTGGAACCACCTGCCGGACAGGCCAATATCAACTGCTGGCTATGCCAGAACCACCTGGGGGACAGTCCGGAATCACCTGCCAGCCATGGCGGAACCACCTCTCAGACGTACCAGAACCACCTGCCGGAGAAGCTGGAAACACGTCCTGGACAGACTGGAACCACGTGACGGCCATGCCTGAACCACCTGCCGAGCACGGCGGAACCACCTGCCGGACACGCCAAAATCACCTGCGTGCTATGCCAGAACCACTTCGGGGACAATCCGGAATGACCTGAGGGGCATGCCGGCACCGCCTCTCAGACTGAAACCTTGTGGCGGACAGCCACAGAACCACCTACCGGACAGACCGGAATCACCTTTCGGACATGCCGGAACCACCGGCTCAACTCACCTGAACGACCGCCTTACATGCAAAATCACCTGCCGACTACGCCGGAACCACTTGGCGAACACTCCGGAATCACCTGCCGGGCATGCAGGAACCACCTCTCAGACATGCCAGAACCACGTGCCAATGACCCCGGAAGCACCTGCCGAGCACGCCGGAACCACCTGCTCGACTCGCCAGAACCACCTGCCGATCACGCAAAAATCACCTGCCGGCTACGCCACAACCAGTTGGTGAACACTTTGGAATCACCTGCCGGGCTTGCTGGAACCACCTGCCGGTCATGCCAAAATCACCTGCCAACTACGCCAGTACCGCTTGGCGGAATGGGATTGGGAA
>NW_027227806.1:0-11995 GCF_037783145.1 Equus przewalskii | reverse complement strand
TTCCTGCATGCCCGGCAAGTGATTCCGGAGTGTTCGCCAAGTGGTTCTGGCATAGTCGGCAGGTGATTTTGGCATGTCCGGCAGGTGGTTCAGGCGAGTTGAGCAGGTGGTTGCGACGTGCTTGGCAGGTGCTTCCGGCGTCTCCGGCACGTGTTTCTGGCACATCTGTCAGGTGGTTCCGGCATGCCCGAAAGTTGATTCCGGTCTGTCCGGTAGGTGGATCCAGCCTGCACGGCATGTGGTTCTGGTACGTCTCAGAGGTGGTTGCGCATGCCCAACAGGTGAGTCCGGACTGTCCGCCACATGGTTCTGGCACGTCTGAGAGGTGGTTCCGGCATGCCCGGCAGGTCATCCCAGAGAGTCCTCCAAGTGGTTCTGGCATAACACGCAGGTGATTTTGGCGTGTCTGGCAGGTTGTTCCGTTGTGCTTGGCAGGTGGTTCAGGCTTGGCCGGCAGGTGGTTCCAGACTGTCCAGGACGTGTTTCCAGCTTCTCCGGCAGGTGGTTCTGGTACGTCTGAGAGGTGGTTCCGCCATGGCTGGCAGGTGATTCCGGACCGTCCCCCAGGTGGTTCTGGCATAGCCAGCAGTTGATATTGGCCTGTCCGGCAGGTGGTTCCAGCGAGTCGAAAAGGTGGCTCCGGCGTGCTCGGCAGGTGGTTCCGGTCTGTCCGGTAGGTGTTTCCGGCGTTTCCGGCACGTGCTTCCGGCACGTCTGAGAGGTGCTTCCGGCATGCGCGGCAGGTGATTCCGTAGTGTCCGCCAGGTGGTTCTGGCATACACGGCAGGTGATTTTGGCGTGTCCGGCAGGTGTTTCTGGCGAGTCGAGCACGTGGCTCCGGCATGCTCGGCAGGTGCTTCCGGCGTCTCCGGCACTTGGTTCTGGTGTGTCTGAGAGCTGGTTCCGGCATGTCCGGCAGATGATTCCGGAGTGTCCGCCAAGTGGTTCTGGCATACCCAGCAGGTGATTTTGGCGTGTCAGGGAGGTGGTACTGGTGAGTCGAGCAGGTGGTTCCGGCGTGCTCAGCAGGTGGTTCAGGCGGTTCTGGCAGGTGGTATCCGTCTGTTCGGGGTGTGGTTCCAGCATCTCATGAACACGTTTCCGTCACGTCTGAGATGTGGTTCCAGCCGGCCCGATAGGTGTTTCCGCAGTGTCCGCCAAGCGGTTCTGGCGTAGTTGGCAGGTGATTTTGGCATGACTGGCAGGTGGTTCCAGCAAGCCTGGCAGGTGATTCCAAAGTGTTCACCAACTGGTTGTGGCGTAGCCGGCAGGTGATTTTTGCGTGATCGGCAGGTGGTTCTGGCGAGTCGAGCAGGTGGTTCCGGCGTTCTCGGCTGGTGCTTCCGGGGTCATTGGCACGGGGTTCTGGCATGTCTGAGAGGTGGGTCCTGCATGCCCGGCAAGTGATTCCGGAGTGTTCGCCAAGTGGTTCTGGCATAGTCGGCAGGTGATTTTGGCATGTCCGGCAGGTGGTTCAGGCGAGTTGAGCAGGTGGTTGCGACGTGCTCGGCAGGTGCTTCCGGCGTCTCCGGCACGTGTTTCTGGCACATCTGACATGTGGTTCCGGCATGCCAGAAAGGTGATTCCGGTCTGTCCGGTAGGTGGTTCCAGCCTGCACGGCATGTGGTTCTGGTACGTCTCAGAGGTGGTTGCGCATGCCCAACAGGTGATTCCGGACTGTCCGCCACATGGTTCTGGCACGTCTGAGAGGTGGTTCCGGCATGCCCGGCAGGTCATCCCAGAGAGTCCTCCAAGTGGTTCTGGCATAACACGCAGGTGATTTTGGCGTGTCTGGAAGGTTGTTCCGTTGTGCTTGGCAGGTGGTTCAGGCTTGGCCGGCAGGTGGTTCCAGACTGTCCAGGACGTGTTTCCAGCTTCTCCGGCAGGTGGTTCTGGTACGTCTGAGAGGTGGTTCCGCCATGGCTGGCAGGTGATTCTGGACCGTCCCCCAGGTGGTTCTGGCATAGCCAGCAGTTGATATTGGCCTGTCCGGCAGGTGGTTCCAGCGAGTCGAACAGGTGGCTCCGGCGTGCTCGGCAGGTGGTTCCGGTCTGTCCGGTAGGTGATTCCGGCGTGTCCGGCACGTGCTTCCGGCACGTCTGAGAGGTGTTTCCGGCATGCGCGACAGGTGGTTTCGGAGTGTCCGCCAGGTGGTTCTGGCGTACCCGGCAGGTGATTTTGGCGTGTCCGGCAGGTGTTTCTGGCGAGTCGAGCAGGTGGCTCTGGCATGCTCGGCAGGTGCTTCCGGCGTCTCCGACACGTGGTTCTGGTGTGTCTGAGAGCTGGTTCCGGCATGTCCGGCAGATGATTCCGGAGTGTCCGCCAAGTGGTTCTGGCATACCCGTCTGGTGATTTGGGCATGTCAGGTAGGTGGTTCCGGCGAGCCGAGCAGGTGGCTCCGGCGTGCTCGGCACGTTGTTCAGACGGGTCTGGCAAGTGTTTTCCGTCTGTTCGGGGTGTGGTTCCAGCATCTCATGCACATGGTTCTGGCACGTCTGAGATGTGGTTCCGGCTGGCCCGACAGGTGTTTCCAAAGTTTCCGCCAAGTGGTACTGGCGTAGTTGGCAGGTGATTTTGGCATGACCGGCAGGTGGTTCCACAAGCCCGGCAGGTGATTCCGAAGTGTTCCCCAACTGGTTGTGGCGTAGCCGGAAGGTGATTTTTGCGTGTCCGGCAGGTGGTTCTGGCGAGTCGAGCAGGTGGTTCCGGCGTGCTCGGCTGGTGCTTCCGGGGTCATTGGCACGTGGTTCTGGCATATCTGAGAGGTGGTTCCGGCATGCCCGACAGGTGATTCCGGAGTGTTCGCCAAGTGTTTCCGGCGTAGCCGGCAGGTGATTTTGCATGCCTAGCGGTCGTTCCGGCGGGTCGAGCCGGTGGTTCCGGCGTGTCCGGCAGGTGGTTCCGGTCTGTCCGGCAGGTGGTTCTGTGGTGTCCGGCACGAGGTTCAGTCTGAGAGGCTGTGCCGGCATGCCCCTCACGTGATTCCGGCTTGTCCCCGAAGTGGTGCTGGTGTAGCGGGCAGGTGATTTTGGCGTGTCCGGCAGGCGGTTCAGGCGAGTTGAGCAGGTGGTTGCGACGTGCTCGGCAGGTGCTTCCGGCGTCTCCGGCACGTGTTTCTGGCACATCTGACTGGTGGTTCCGGCATGCCCAAAAGTTGATTCCGGTCTGTCCGGTAGGTGGTTCCGGCGTGCACGGCACGTGGTTCTGGTACGTCTCAGAGGTGGTTGCGTATGCCCAACAGCTGATTCCGGACTGTCCACCACATGGTTCTGGCACGTCTGAGAGGTGGTTCCGGCATGCCCGGCAGGTCATCCCAGAGAGTCCTCCAAGTGGTTCTGGCATAACACGCAGGTGATTTTGGCGTGTCTGGCAGGTTGTTCCGTTGTGCTTGGCAGGTGGTTCAGGCTTGGCCGGCAGGTGGTTCCAGACTGTCCAGGACGTGTTTCCAGCTTCTCCGGCAGGTGGTTCTGGTACGTCTGAGAGGTGGTTCCGCCATGGCTGGCAGGTGATTCCGGACCGTCCCCCAGGTGGTTCTGGCATAGCCAGCAGTTGATATTGGCCTGTCCGGCAGGTGGTTCCAGCGAGTCGAACAGGTGGCTCCGGCGTGCTCGGCAGGTGGTTCCGGTCTGTCCGGTAGGTGATTCCGGCGTGTCCGGCACGTGCTTCCGGCACGTCTGAGAGGTGGTTCCGGCATGCGCGACAGGTGGTTTCGGAGTGTCCGCCAGGTGGTTCTGGCGTACCCGGCAGGTGATTTTGGCGTGTCCGGCAGGTGTTTCTGGCGAGTCGAGCAGGTGGCTCCGGCATGCTCGGCAGGTGCTTCCGGCGTCTCCGGCACGTGGTTCTGGTGTGTCTGAGAGCTGGTTCCGGCATGTCCGGCAGATGATTCCGGAGTGTCCGCCAAGTGGTTCTGGCATACCCGGCTGGTGATTTGGGCATGTCAGGTAGGTGGTTCCGGCGAGTCGAGCAGGTGGCTCCGGCGTGCTCGGCAGGTTGTTCAGACGGGTCTGGCAGGTGTTTTCCGTCTGTTCGGGGTGTGGTTCCAGCATCTCATGCACATGGTTCTGGCACGTCTGAGATGTGGTTCCGGCCGGCCCGACAGGTGTTTCCACAGTGTCCGCCAAGTGGTCCTGGCGTAGTTGGCAGGTGATTTTGGCATGACTGGCAGGTGGCTCCAGCAAGCCCGGCAGGTGATTCCGAAGTGTTCCCCAACTGGTTGTGGCGTAGCCGGCAGGTGATTTTTGCGTGTCCGGCAGGTGGTTCTGGCGAGTCGAGCAGGTGGTTGCGACGTGCTCGGCAGGTGCTTCCGGCGTCTCCGGCACGTGTTTCTGGCACATCTGACTGGTGGTTCCGGCATGCCCAAAAGTTGATTCCGGTCTGTCCAGTAGGTGGTTCCGGCGTTCACGGCACGTGGTTCTGGTACGTCTCAGAGGTGGTTGCGTATGCCCAACAGGTGATTCCGGACTGTCCGCCACGTGCTTCTGGCACGTCTGAGAGGTGGTTCCAACATGCCCGGCAGGTCATTTCGGAGAGTCGCCCAAGTTGTTCTGGCGTAGCCCCCAGGTGATTTTGGCGTGTCCGGCAGGTGGTTCCGCCGTGCTCGGCAGGTGGTTCAGGCATGGCCGTCACGTGGTTCCAGTCTGTCCAGGACGTGTTTCCAGCTTCTCCGGCAGGTGGTTTTGGTACGTCTGAGAGGTGGTTCTGCCATGGCTGGCTGGTGATCCCGGACTGTCCCCCAGGTGGTTCTGGCATAGCCAGCAGTTGATATTGGCCTGTCCGGCAGGTGGTTCCAGCGAGTCGAACAGGTGGCTCCGGCGTTCTTGGCAGGTGGTTCCGGTCTGTCCGGTATGTGTTTCCTGCGTTTCCGGCAGGTGCTTCCGGCACGTCTGAGAGGTGGTTCCGGCATGCGCGGCAGGTGATTCCGTAGTGTCCGCCAGGTGGTTCTGGCGTACCCGGCAGGTGATTTTGGCGTGTCCGGCAGGTGTTTCTGGCGAGTCGAGCAGGTGGCTCCGGCATGCTCGGCAGGTGCTTCCGGCGTCTCCGGCACTTGGTTCTGGTGTGTCTGAGAGCTGGTTCCGGCATGTCCGGCAGATGATTCCGGAGTGTCCGCCAAGTGGTTCTGGCATACCCAGCAGGTGATTTTGGCGTGTCAGGGAGGTGGTACCGGTGAGTCGAGCAGGTGGTTCCGGCGTGCTCAGCAGGTGGTTCAGGCGGTTCTGGCAGGTGGTATCCGTCTGTTCGGGGTGTGGTTCCGGCATCTCATGAACACGTTTCTGGCACGTCTGAGATGTGGTTCCAGCCGGCCCGACAGGTGTTTCCGCAGTGTCCGCCAAGCGGTTCTGGCGTAGTTGGCAGGTGATTTTGGCATGACTGGCAGGTGGTTCCAGCAAGCCTGGCAGGTGATTCCAAAGTGTTCACCAACTGGTTGTGGCGTAGCCGGCAGGTGATTTTTGCGTGATCGGCAGGTGGTTCTGGCGAGTCGAGCAGGTGGTTCCGGCGTGCTCGGCTGGTGCTTCCGGGGTCATTGGCACGGGGTTCTGGCATGTCTGAGAGGTGGTTCCTGCATGCCCGGCAAGTGATTCCGGAGTGTTCGCCAAGTGGTTCTGGCATAGTCGGCAGGTGATTTTGGCATGTCCGGCAGGTGGTTCAGGCGAGTTGAGCAGGTGGTTGCGACGTGCTTGGCAGGTGCTTCCGACGTCTCCGGCACGTGTTTCTGGCACATCTGACAGGTGGTTCCGGCATGCCCGAAAGGTGATTCCGGTCTGTCCGGTAGGTGGTTCCAGCCTGCACGGCATGTGGTTCTGGTACGTCTCAGAGGTGGTTGCGCATGCCCAACAGGTGATTCCGGACTGTCCGCCACATGGTTCTGGCACGTCTGAGAGGTGGTTCCGGCATGCCCGGCAGGTCATCCCAGAGAGTCCTCCAAGTGGTTCTGGCATAACACGCAGGTGATTTTGGCGTGTCTGGCAGGTTGTTCCGTTGTGCTTGGCAGGTGGTTCAGGCTTGGCCGGCAGGTGGTTCCAGACTGTCCAGGACGTGTTTCCAGCTTCTCCGGCAGGTGGTTCTGGTACGTCTGAGAGGTGGTTCCGCCATGGCTGGCAGGTGATTCCGGACGGTCCCCCAGGTGGTTCTGGCATAGCCAGCAGTTGATATTGGCCTGTCCGGCAGGTGGTTCCAGCGAGTCGAACAGGTGGCTCCGGCGTGCTCGGCAGGTGGTTCCGGTCTGTCCGGTAGGTGATTCCGGCGTGTCCGCCACGTGCTTCCGGCACGTCTGAGAGGTGGTTCCGGCATGCGCGACAGGTGGTTTCGGAGTGTCCGCCAGGTGGTTCTGGCGTACCCGGCAGGTGATTTTGGCGTGTCCGGCAGGTGTTTCTGGCGAGTCGAGCAGGTGGCTCCGGCATGCTCGGCAGGTGCTTCCGGCGTCTCCGGCACGTAGTTCTGGTGTGTCTGAGAGCTGGTTCCGGCATGTCCGGCAGATGATTCCGGAGTGTCCGCCAAGTGGTTCTGGCATACCCGGCTGGTGATTTGGGCATGTCAGGTAGGTGGTTCCGGCGAGTCGAGCAGGTGGCTCCGGCGTGCTCGGCAGGTTGTTCAGACGGGTCTGGCAGGTGTTTTCCGTCTGTTCGGGGTGTGGTTCCAGCATCTCATGCACATGGTTCTGGCACGTCTGAGATGTGGTTCCGGCCGGCCCGACAGGTGTTTCCACAGTGTCCGCCAAGTGGTCCTGGCGTAGTTGGCAGGTGATTTTGGCATGACTGGCAGGTGGTTCCAGCAAGCCCGGCAGGTGATTCCGAAGTGTTCCCCAACTGGTTGTGGCGTAGCCGGCAGGTGATTTTTGCGTGTCCGGCAGGGGGTTCTGGCGAGTCGAGCAGGTGGTTCCGGCGTGCTCGGCAGGTGCTTCCGGGGTCATTAGCACGTGGTTCTGGCATATCTGAGAGGTGGTTCCGGCATGCCCGGCAGGTGATTCCGGAGTGTTCGCCAAGTGTTTCCGGCGTAGCCGGCGGGTGATTTTGCATGTCCAGCGGTCGTTCCGGCGGGTCGAGCCGGTGGTTCCGGCGTGTCCGGCAGGTGGTTCCGGTCTGTCCGGCAGGTGGTTCTGTGGTGTCCGGCACGAGGTTCAGTCTGAGAGGCTGTGCCGGCATGCCCCTCACGTGATTCCGGCTTGTCCCCGAAGTGGTGCTGGTGTAGCGGGCAGGTGATTTTGGCATGTCCGGCAAGTGGTTCAGGCGAGTTGAGCAGGTGGTTGTGACGTGCTCGGCAGGTGCTTCCGGCGTCTCCGGCACGTGTTTCTGGCACATCTGACTGGTGGTTCCGGCATGCCCAAAAGTTGATTCCGGTCTGTCCAGTAGGTGGTTCCGGCGTTCACGGCACGTGGTTCTGGTACGTCTCAGAGGTGGTTGCGTATGCCCAACAGGTGATTCCGGACTGTCCGCCACGTGCTTCTGGCACGTCTGAGAGGTGGTTCCAACATGCCCGGCAGGTCATTTCGGAGAGTCGCCCAAGTTGTTCTGGCGTAGCCCGCAGGTGATTTTGGCGTGTCCGGCAGGTGGTTCCGCCGTGCTCGGCAGGTGGTTCAGGCATGGCCGTCACGTGGTTCCAGTCTGTCCAGGACGTGTTTCCAGCTTCTCCGGCAGGTGGTTTTGGTACGTCTGAGAGGTGGTTCTGCCATGGCTGGCTGGTGATCCCGGACTGTCCCCCAGGTGGTTCTGGCATAGCCAGCAGTTGATATTGGCCTGTCCGGCAGGTGGTTCCAGCGAGTCGAACAGGTGGCTCCGGCGTTCTTGGCAGGTGGTTCCGGTCTGTCCGGTATGTGTTTCCTGCGTTTCCGGCAGGTGCTTCCGGAACGTCTGAGAGGTGGTTCCGGCATGCGCGGCAGGTGATTCCGTAGTGTCCGCCAGGTGGTTCTGGCGTACCCGGCAGGTGATTTTGGCGTGTCCGGCAGGTGTTTCTGGCGAGTCGAGCAGGTGGCTCCGGCATGCTCGGCAGGTGCTTCCGGCGTCTCCGGCACTTGGTTCTGGTGTGTCTGAGAGATGGTTCCGGCATGTCCGGCAGATGATTCCGGAGTGTCCGCCAAGTGGTTCTGGCATACCCAGCAGGTGATTTTGGCGTGTCAGGGAGGTGGTACCGGTGAGTCGAGCAGGTGGTTCCGGCGTGCTCAGCAGGTGGTTCAGGCGGTTCTGGCAGGTGGTATCCGTCTGTTCGGGGTGTGGTTCCGGCATCTCATGAACACGTTTCTGGCACGTCTGAGATGTGGTTCCAGCCGGCCCGACAGGTGTTTCCGCAGTGTCCGCCAAGCGGTTCTGGCGTAGTTGGCAGGTGATTTTGGCATGACTGGCAGGTGGTTCCAGCAAGCCTGGCAGGTGATTCCAAAGTGTTCACCAACTGGTTGTGGCGTAGCCGGCAGGTGATTTTTGCATGATCGGCAGGTGGTTCTGGCGAGTCGAGCAGGTGGTTCCGGCGTGCTCGGCTGGTGCTTCCGGGGTCATTGGCACGGGGTTCTGGCATGTCTGAGAGGTGGTTCCTGCATGCCCGGCAAGTGATTCCGGAGTGTTCGCCAAGTGGTTCTGGCATAGTCGGCAGGTGATTTTGGCATGTCCGGCAGGTGGTTCAGGCGAGTTGAGCAGGTGGTTGCGACGTCCTTGGCAGGTGCTTCCGACGTCTCCGGCACGTGTTTCTGGCACATCTGACAGGTGGTTCCGGCATGCCCGAAAGGTGATTCCGGTCTGTCCGGTAGGTGGTTCCAGCCTGCACGGCATGTGGTTCTGGTACGTCTCAGAGGTGGTTGCGCATGCCCAACAGGTGATTCCGGACTGTCCGCCACATGGTTCTGGCACGTCTGAGAGGTGGTTCCGGCATGCCCGGCAGGTCATCCCAGAGAGTCCTCCAAGTGGTTCTGGCATAACATGCAGGTGATTTTGGCGTGTCTGGCAGGTTGTTCCGTTGTGCTTGGCAGGTGGTTCAGGCTTGGCCGGCAGGTGGTTCCAGACTGTCCAGGACGTGTTTCCAGCTTCTCCGGCAGGTGGTTCTGGTACGTCTGAGAGGTGGTTCCGCCATGGCTGGCAGGTGATTCCGGACCGTCCCCCAGGTGGTTCTGGCATAGACAGCAGTTGATATTGGCCTGTCCGGCAGGTGGTTCCAGCGAGTCGAACAGGTGGCTCCGGCGTGCTCGGCAGGTGGTTCCGGTCTGTCCGGTAGGTGATTCCGGGGTGTCCGGCACGTGCTTCCGGCACGTCTGAGAGGTGGTTCCGGCATGCGCGACAGGTGGTTTCGGAGTGTCCGCCAGGTGGTTCTGGCGTACCCGGCAGGTGATTTTGGCGTGTCCGGCAGGTGTTTCTGGCGAGTCGAGCAGGTGGCTCCGGCATGCTCAGCAGGTGCTTCCGGCGTCTCCGGCACGTGGTTCTGGTGTGTCTGAGAGCTGGTTCCGGCATGTCCGGCAGATGATTCCGGAGTGTCCGCCAAGTGGTTCTGGCATACCCGGCTGGTGATTTGGGCATGTCAGGTAGGTGGTTCCGGCGAGTCGAGCAGGTGGCTCCGGCGTGCTCGGCACGTTGTTCAGACGGGTCTGGCAGGTGTTCTCCGTCTGTTCGGGGTGTGGTTCCAGCATCTCATGCACATGGTTCTGGCACGTGTGAGATGTGGTTCCGGCCGGCCCGACAGGTGTTTCCACAGTGTCCGCCAAGTGGTACTGGCGTAGTTGGCAGGTGATTTTGGCATGACCGGCAGGTGGTTCCAGCAAGCCCGGCAGGTGATTCCGAAGTGTTCCCCAACTGGTTGTGGCGTAGCCGGCAGGTGATTTTTGCGTGTCCGGCAGGTGGTTCTGGCGAGTCGAGCAGGTGGTTCCGGCGTGCTCGGCAGGGGCTTCCGGGGTCATTGGCACGTGGTTCTGGCATATCTGAGAGGTGGTTCCGGCATGCCCGGCAGGTGATTCCGGAGTGTTCGCCAAGTGTTTCCGGCGTAGCCGGCAGGTGATTTTGCATGTCCAGCGGTCGTTCCGGCGGGTCGAGCCGGTGGTTCCGGCGTGTCCGGCAGGTGGTTCCGGTCTGTCCGGCAGGTGGTTCTGTGGTGTCCGGCACGAGGTTCAGTCTGAGAGGCTGTGCCGGCATGCCCCTCACGTGATTCCGGCTTGTCCCCGAAGTGGTGCTGGTGTAGCGGGCAGGTGATTTTGGCGTGTCCGGCAGGCGGTTCAGGCGAGTTGAGCAGGTGGTTGCGACGTGCTCGGCAGGTGCTTCCGGCGTCTCCGGCACGTGTTTCTGGCACATCTGACTGGTGGTTCCGGCATGCCCAAAAGTTGATTCCGGTCTGTCCGGTAGGTGGTTCCGGCGTGCACGGCACGTGGTTCTGGTACGTCTCAGAGGTGGTTGCGTATGCCCAACAGGTGATTCCGGACTGTCCGCCACGTGCTTCTGGCACGTCTGAGAGGTGGTTCCAACATGCCCGGCAGGTCATTTCGGAGAGTCGTCCAAGTGGTTCTGGCGTAGCCCGCAGGTGATTTTGGCGTGTCCGGCAGGTGGTTCCGCCGTGCTCGGCAGGTGGTTCAGGCATGGCCGTCACGTGGTTCCAGTCTGTCCAGGACGTGTTTCCAGCTTCTCCGGCAGGTGGTTCTGGTACGTTTGAGAGGTGGTTCTGCCATGGCTGGCAGGTGATCCGGGTCTGTCCCCCAGGTGGTTCTGGCATAGCCAGCAGTTGATATTGGCCTGTCCGGCAGGTGGTTCCAGCGAGTCGAACAGGTGGCTCCGGCGTTCTTGGCAGGTGGTTCCGGTCTGTCCGGTATGTGTTTCCTGTGTTTCCGGCAGGTGCTTCCGGCACGTCTGAGAGGTGGTTCCGGCATGCACGGCAGGTGATTCCGTAGTGTCCGCCAGGTCGTTCTGGCGTACCCGGCAGGTGATTTTGGCGTGTCCGGCAGGTGTTTCTGGTGAGTCGAGCAGGTGGCTCCGGCATGCTCGGCAGGTGCTTCCGGCGTCTCCGGCACTTGGTTGTGGTGTGTCTGAGAGCTGGTTCCGGCATGTCCGGCAGATGATTCCGGAGTGTCCGCCAAGTGGTTCTGGCATACCCAGCAGGTGATTTTGGCGTGTCAGGGAGGTGGTACCGGTGAGTCGAGCAGGTGGTTCCGGCGTGCTCAGCAGGTGGTTCAGGCGGTTCTGGCAGGTGGTATCCGTCTGTTCGGGGTGTGGTTCCAGCATCTCATGAACACGTTTCTGGCACGTCTGAGATGTGGTTCCAGCCGGCCCGACAGGTGTTTCCGCAGTGTCCGCCAAGCGGTTCTGGCGTAGTTGGCAGGTGATTTTGGCATGACTGGCAGGTGGTTCCAGCAAGCCTGGCAGGTGATTCCAAAGTGTTCACCAACTGGTTGTGGCGTAGCCGGCAGGTGATTTTTGCGTGATCGGCAGGTGGTTCTGGCGAGTCGAGCAGGTGGTTCCGGCATGCTCGGCTGGTGCTTCCGGGGTCATTGGCACGGGGTTCTGGCATGTCTGAGAGGTGGTTCCTGCATGCCTGGCAAGTGATTCCGGAGTGCTCGCCAAGTGGTTCTGGCATAGTCGGCAGGTGATTTTGGCATGTCTGGCAGGTGGTTCAGGCGAGTTGAGCAGGTGGTTGCGACGTGCTTGGCAGGTGCTTCCGGCGTCTCCGGCACGTGTTTCTGGCACATCTGACAGGTGGTTCCGGCATGCCCGAAAGGTGATTCCGGTCTGTCCGGTAGGTGGTTCCAGCCTGCACGGCATGTGGTTCTGGTACGTCTCAGAGGTGGTTGCGCATGCCCAACAGCTGATTCCGGACTGTCCGCCACATGGTTCTGGCACGTCTGAGAGGTGGTTCCGGCATGCCCGGCAGGTCATCCCAGAGAGTCCTCCAAGTGGTTCTGGCATAACACGCAGGTGATTTTGGCGTGTCTGGCAGGTTGTTCCGTTGTGCTTGGCAGGTGGTTCAGGCTTGGCCGGCAGGTGGTTCCAGACTGTCCAGGACGTGTTTCCAGCTTCTCCGGCAGGTGGTTCTGGTACGTCTG
>NW_027227805.1:0-57500 GCF_037783145.1 Equus przewalskii | reverse complement strand
CGGCGTACACTGCGGAAACACCTGTCGGGCCTGCTGGAACCACATCTCAGACGTGCCAGAAACGAGTTCATGAGATGCTGAAACCACACCCCGAACAGACGGATACCACCTGCCAGAACCGCCTGAACCACCTGCTGAGCACGCCGGAACCACCTGCTCGACTCACCAATACCACCTCCCTGACACCCAAAATCACCTGCTGGGTATGCCAGAACCACTTGGCGGACACTCCGGAATCATCTGCCGGACATGCCGGAACCAGCTCTCAGACACACCAGAACCACGTGCCGGAGACGCCGGAAGCACCTGCCGAGCATGCCGGAGCCACCTGCTCGACTCGCCAGAAACAACTGCCGGACACGCCAAAATCACCTGCCGGGTATGCCAGAACCACCTGGCGGACACTACGGAATCACCTGCCGCGAATGCCGGAACGACCTCTCACACGTGCCGGAAGCACGAGCCAGACACGCCGGAAACACCTACCGGACAGACCGGAACCACCTGCCAAGAACGCCGGAGCCACCTGTTCGACTCGCTGGAACCACCTGCCGGACAGGCCAATATCAACTGCTGGCTATGCCAGAACCACCTGGGGGACAGTCCGGGATCACCTGCCAGCCATGGCGGAACCACCTCTCAGACGTACCAGAACCACCTGCCGGAGAAGCTGGAAACACGTCCTGGACAGACTGGAACCACGTGACGGCCATGCCTGAACCACCTGCCGAGCACGGCGGAAGCACCTGCCGGACACGCCGAAATCACCTGCGGGCTACGCCAGAACCACTTGGACGACTCTCCGAAATGACCTGCCGGGCATGTTGGAACCACCTCTCAGACGTGCCAGAAGCACGTGGCGGACAGTCCGGAATCACCTGTTGGACATACGCAACCACCTCTGACACGTACCAGAACCACGTGCCGTGCACACCGGAACCACCTACCGGACAGACCGGAATCAACTTTTGGGCATGCCGGAACCACCAGTCAGATGTGCCAGAAACACGTGCCGGAGACGCCGGAAGCACCTGCCGAGCACGTCGCAACCACCTGCTCAACTCGCCTGAACCACCTGCCGGACACGCCAAAATCACCTGCCCGCTACACCAGCACCACTTCGGGGACAAGCCGGAATCACGTGAGGGGCATGCCGGCACAGCCTCTCAGACTGAACCTCGTGCCGGACACCACAGAACCACCTGCCGGACAGACCGGAACCACCTGCCGGACACGCCGGAACCACCGGCTTGACCCTCCGGGTACGACCGCTGGACGTGCAAAATCACCTGCCGGCTACGCCGGAAACACTTGGCGAACACTCCGGAATCACCTGCCGGGCATGCCGGAACCACCTCTCAGATATGCCAGAACCACGTGCCAATGACCCCGGAAGCACCTGCCGAGCACGCCGGAACCACCTGCTCGACTCGCCAGAACCACCTGCCGGACACGCAAAAATCACATGCCAGCTACGCCACAACCAGTTGGGGAACACTTCGGAATCACCTGCCGGGCTTGCTGGAACCACCTGCCGGTCATGCCAAAATCACCTGCCAATCACGCCAGTACCACTTGGCGGACACTGTGGAAACCCCTGTCGGGCCGGCCGGAACCACATCTCAGACGTGCCAGAACCATGTGCATGAGATGCTGGAACCACACCCCGAACAGACGGAAAACACCTGCCAGACCCGTCTCAACAACCTGCCGAGCACGCCGGAGCCACCTGCTCGACTCGCCGGAACCACCTACCTGACATGCCCAAATCACCAGCCGGGTATGCCAGAACCACTTGGCGGGCACTCCGGAATCATCTGCCGGACATGCTGGAACCAACTCTCAGACACACCAGAACCACGTGCCGGAGACGCCGGAAGCACCTGCCGAGCATGCCGGAGCCACCTGCTCGACTCGCCAGAAACACCTGCCGGACACGCCAAAATCACCTGCCGGGTACGCCAGAACCACCTGGCGGACACTCCGAAATCACCTGTCGCGCAAGCCGGAACCACCTCTCAGACGTGCCGGAAGCACGTGCCGGACACGCCGGAATCACCAACCGGACAGACCGGAACCACCTGCCGAGCACGTCGGAGCCACCTGTTCGACTCGCTGGAACCACCTGCTGGACAGGCCAATATCAACTGCTGGCTATGCAAGAACCACCTGGGGGAAGGTCCGGAATCACCTGCCAGCCATGGCGGAGCCACCTCTCAGACGTACCAGAACCACCTGCCAGAGAAGCTGGAAACACGTCCTGGACAGTCTGGAACCACCTGCCGGCCAAGCCTGAACCACCTGCCAAGCACAACGGAACAACCTGCCAGACACGCCAAAATCACCTGCGTGTTATGCCAGAACCACTTGGAGGACTCTCTGGGATGACCTGCCGGGCATGCCGGAACCACCTCTCAGACGTGCCAGAACCATGTGGCGGACAGTCCGGAATCACCTGTTGGGCATGCGCAACCACCTCTGAGACGTACCAGAACCACATGCCGTGCAGGCTGGAACCACCTACCGGACAGACCGGAATCACCTTTCGGGCATGCTGGAACCACCTGTCAGATGTGCCAGAAACACGTGCCGGAGACGCCGGAAGCACCTGCCAAGCACGTTGGAACCACCTGCTCAACGCGCCTGAACCACCTGCCGGACATGCCAAAATCACCTGCCGACTATGCCAGAACCACTTGGCGAACACTCCGGAATCACTTGCCGGGCATGCAGGAACCACCTCTCAGACATGCCAGAACCCCGTGCCAATGACCCCGGAAGCACCAGCCGAGCACGCCGGAACCACCTGCTCGACTCGCCAGAACCACCTGCCGATCACGCAAAAATCACCTGCCGGCTACGCCACAACCAGTTGGTGAACACTTTGGAACCACCTGCCAGGCTTGCTGGAACCACCTGCCAGTCATGCCAAAATCACCTGCCAACTACGCCGGAACCGCTTGGCGGACACTGCGGAAACACCTGTCGGGCCGGCTGGAACAACATCTCAGACGTGCCAGAAATGTGTTCATGAGATGCTGGAACCACACCCCGAACAGACGGATACCACCTGCCAGAACCGCCTGAACCACCTGCTGAGCACGCCGGAACCACCTGCTCGACTCACCGGTACCACCTCCCTGACACGCCAAAATCACCTGCTGGGTATGCCAGAACCACTTGGCGGACACTCCGGAATCATCTGCCGGACATGCCGGAACCAGCTCTCAGACACACCAGAACCAAGTGCCGGAGACGCCGGAAGCACCTGCCGAGCATGCCGCAGCCACCTGCTCGACTCGCCAGAAACACCTGATGGACACGCCAAAATCACCTGCCGGGTACGCCAGAACCACCGGGCGGAGACTCCGGAATCACCTGTTGCTCATGCCGGAACCACCTCTCAGACGTGCCGGAAGCACGTGCCAGACACGCCGGAAACACCTACCGGACAGACCGGAACCACCTGCCAAGAACGCCGGAGCCACCTGTTCGACTCGCTGGAACCACCTGCCGGACAGGCCAATATCAACTGCTGGCTATGCCAGAACCACCTGGGGGACGGTCCGGGATCACCTGCCAGCCATGGCGGAACCACCTCTCAGACGTACCAGAACCACCTGCCGGAGAAGCTGGAAACACGTCCTGGACATACTGGAACCAAGTGCCGGCCATGCCTGAACCACCTGCCGAGCACGGCGGAAGCACCTGCCGGACACGCCAAAATCACCTGCGGGCTACACCAGAACCACTTGGACGACTCTCCGAAATGACCTGCCGGGCATGTTGGAACCACCTCTCAGACGTGCCAGAAGCACGTGGCGGACAGTCCGGAATCACCAGTTGGGCATACGCAACCACCTCTGACACGTAACAGAACCACGTGCCGTGCACGCCGGAACCACCTACCGGACAGACCGGAATCAACTTTTGGGCATGCCGGAACCACCAGTCAGATGTGCCAGAAACACGTGCCGGAGACGCCGGAAGCACCTGCCGAGCACGTCGCAACCACCTGCTCAACTCGCCTGAACCACCTGCCGGACACGCGAAAATCACCTGCCCGCTACACCAGCACCACTTCGGGGACAAGCCGGAATCACGTGAGGGGCATGCCGGCACAGCCTCTCAGACTGAACCTCGTGCCGGACACCACAGAACCACCTGCCGGACAGACCGGAACCACCTGCCGGACACGCCGGAACCACCAGCTCGACCCGCCGGAACGACCGCTGGACATGCAAAATCACCTGCCGGCTACGCCGGAAACACTTGGCGAACACTCCTGAATCACCTGCCGGGCATGCCGGAACCACCTCTCAGATATGC
This sequence comes from Equus przewalskii, assembly GCF_037783145.1. NCBI lineage: Eukaryota > Metazoa > Chordata > Mammalia > Perissodactyla > Equidae > Equus > Equus przewalskii. The sequence goes on along the minus strand of NW_027227805.1, from coordinate 53,171 downwards.
CAGAACCACGTGCCAATGACCCCGGAAGCACCTGCCGAGCACGCCGGAACCACCTGCTCGACTCGCCAGAACCACCTGCCGGACATGCAAAAATCACCTGCCGGCTACGGCACAACCAGTTGGGGAACACTTCGGAATCACCTGCCGGGCTTGCTGGAACCACCTGCCGGTCATGCCAAAATCACCTGCCAACTACGCCAGTACCACTTGGCGGACACTGTGGAAACACCTGTCGGGCCGGCCGGAACCACATCTCAGACGTGCCAGAACCATGTGCATGAGATGCTGGAACCACACCCCGAACAGACGGAAAACACCTGCCAGACCCGTCTGAACAACCTGCCGAGCACGGCGGAGCCACCTGCTCGACTCGCCGGAACCACCTACCTGACATGCCCAAATCACCAGCCGGGTATGCAAGAACCACTTGGCGGACACTCCGGAATCATCTGCCGGACATGCCGGAACCAGCTCTCAGACACACCAGAACCAAGTGCCGGAGACGCCGGAAGCACCTGCCGAGCATGCCGGAGCCACCTGCTCGACTCGCCAGAAACACCTGCCGGACACGCCAAAATCACCTGCCGGGTATGCCAGAACCACCTTGCGGACACTACGGAATCACCTGCCGCGCATGCCGGAACCACCTCTCAGACGTGCCGGAAGCACGTGCCAGACACGCCGGAAACACCTACCGGACAGACCGGAACCACCTGCCAAGAACGCCGGAGCCACCTCTTCGACTCGCTGGAACCACCTGCCGGACAGGCCAATATCAACTGCTGGCTATGCCAGAACCACCTGGGGGACGGTCCGGGATCACCTGCCAGCCATGGCGGAACCACCTCTCAGACGTACCAGAACCACCTGCCGGAGAAGCTGGAAACACGTCCGGGACAGACTGGAACCACGTGACGGCCATGCCTGAACCACCTGCCGAGCACGGCGGAACCAGCTGCCGGACACGCCAAAATCACCTGCGGGCTACGCCACAACCACTTGGACGACTGTCCGAAATGACCTGCCGGGCATGTTGGAACCACCTCTCAGACGTGCCAGAAGCACGTGGCGGACAGTCCGGAATCACCTGTTGGGCATACGCAACCACCTCTGACACGTACCAGAACCACGTGCCGTGCACGCCGGAACCACCTACCGGACAGAACGGAATCAACTTTTGGGCATGCCGGAACCACCAGTCAGATGTGCCAGAAACACGTGCCGGAGACGCCGGAAGCACCTGCCGAGCACGTCGCAACCACCTGCTCAACTCGCCTGAACCACCTGCCGGACACGCAAAAATCACCTGCCCGCTACACCAGCACCACTTCGGGGACAATCCCGAATCACGTGAGGGGCATGCCGGCACAGCCTCTCAGACTGAACCTCGTGCCGGACACCACAGAACCACCTGCCGGACAGATCGGAACCACCTGCCGGACACGCCGGAACCAACGGCTCGACGCGTCGGAACGACCGCTGGACATGCAAAATCACCTGCCGGCTACGCCGGAAACACTTGGCGAACACTCCGGAATCACCTGCCGGGCATGCCGGAACCACCTGCTCTACTCGCCAGAAACACCTGCCGGACACGCCAAAATCACCTGCCGGGTACGCCAGAACCACCTGGCGGACACTCCGAAATCACCTGTCGCGCATGCCGGAACCACCTCTCAGACGTGCCGGAAGCACGTGCCGGACACGCCGGAATCACCTACCGGACAGACCGGAACCACCTGCCAAAAACGCCGGAGCCACCTGTTCGACTCGCTGGAACCACCTGCCGGACAGGCCAATATCAACTGCTGGCTATGCCAGAACCACCTGGGGGACAGTCCGGGATCACCTGGCAGCCATGGCGGAACCACCTCTCAGACGTACCAGAACCACCTGCCGGAGAAGCTGGAAACACGTCCTGGACAGACTGGAACCACGTGACGGCCATGCCTGAACCACCTGCCGAGCACGGCGGAACCACCTGCCGGACACGCCAAAATCACCTGCGGGCTACGCCAGAACCACTTGGACGACTCTCTGAAATGACCTGCCGGGCATGTTGGAACCACCTCTCAGACGTGCCAGAAGCACGTGGCGGACAGTCCGGAATCACCTGTTGGGCATACGCAACCACCTCTGACACGTACCAGAACCACGTGCCGTGCACGCCGGAACCACCTACCAGACAGACCGGAATCAACTTTTGGGCATGCCGGAACCACCACTCAGATGTGCCAGAAACACGTGCCGGAGACGCCGGAAGCACCTGCCGAGCACGTCGCAACCACCTGCTCAACTCGCCTGAACCACCGGCCGGACACGCAAAAATCACCTGCCCGCTACACCAGCACCACTTCGGGGACAATCCCGAATCACGTGAGGGGCATGCCGGCACAGCCTCTCAGACTGAACCTCGTGCCGGACACCACAGAACCACCTGCCGGACAGATCGGAACCACCTGCCGGACACGCCGGAACCAACGGCTCGACGCGTCGGAACGACCGCTGGACATGCAAAATCACCTGCCGGCTACGCCGGAAACACTTGGCGAACACTCCGGAATCACCTGCCGGGCATGCCGGAACCACCTGCTCTACTCGCCAGAAACACCTGCCGGACACGCCAAAATCACCTGCCGGGTACGCCAGAACCACCTGGCGGACACTCCGAAATCACCTGTCGCGCATGCCGGAACCACCTCTCAGACGTGCCGGAAGCACGTGCCGGACACGCCGGAATCACCTACCGGACAGACCGGAACCACCTGCCAAAAACGCCGGAGCCACCTGTTCGACTCGCTGGAACCACCTGCCGGACAGGCCAATATCAACTGCTGGCTATGCCAGAACCACCTGGGGGACAGTCCGGGATCACCTGGCAGCCATGGCGGAACCACCTCTCAGACGTACCAGAACCACCTGCCGGAGAAGCTGGAAACACGTCCTGGACAGACTGGAACCACGTGACGGCCATGCCTGAACCACCTGCCGAGCACGGCGGAACCACCTGCCGGACACGCCAAAATCACCTGCGGGCTACGCCAGAACCACTTGGACGACTCTCTGAAATGACCTGCCGGGCATGTTGGAACCACCTCTCAGACGTGCCAGAAGCACGTGGCGGACAGTCCGGAATCACCTGTTGGGCATACGCAACCACCTCTGACACGTACCAGAACCACGTGCCGTGCACGCCGGAACCACCTACCAGACAGACCGGAATCAACTTTTGGGCATGCCGGAACCACCACTCAGATGTGCCAGAAACACGTGCCGGAGACGCCGGAAGCACCTGCCGAGCACGTCGCAACCACCTGCTCAACTCGCCTGAATCACCTGCCGGACACGCCAAAATCACGTGCCCGCTATACCGGCACCACTTCGGGGACAAGCCGGAATCACGTGAGGGGCATGCCGGCACAGCCTCTCAGACTGAACCTCGTGCCGGACACCACAGAACCACCTGCCGCACAGACCGGAACCACCTGCCGAGCATGCTGGAACCACCGGCTCGACTCGCCGGAACGACCGCTGGACATGCAAAATCACCTGCCGGCTACGCCGGAAACACTTGGCGAACACTCCGGAATCACCTGCCGGGCATGCCGGAACCACCTCTCAGATAAGCCAGAACCACGTGCCAATGACCCCGGAAGCACCTGCCGAGCACGCCGGAAACACCTCCTCGACTCGCCAGAACCACCTGCCAGAAACGCAAAAATCACCTGCCGGCTACGACACAACCAGTTGCGGAACACTTCGGAATCACCTGCCGGGCTTGCTGGAACCACCTGCCGGTCACGCCAAAATCATCTGCCAACTACGCCAGTACCACTTGGTGGACACTGTGGAAACACCTGTCGGGCCGGCCGGAACCACATCTCAGACGTGCCAGAACCATGTGCATGAGATGCTGGAACCACACCCCGAACAGACGGAAAACACCTGCCAGACCCGTCTGAACAACCTGCCGAGCACGCCGGAGCCACCTGCTCGACTCGCCGGAACCACCTACCTGACATGCCCACATCACCAGCCGGGTATGCCAGAACCACTTGGCGGACACTCCGGAATCATCTGCCGGACATGCCGGAACCAGCTCTCAGACACACCAGAACCACGTGCCGGAGACGCCGGAAGCACCTGCCGAGCATGCCGGAGCCACCTGCTCGACTCGCCAGAAACACCTGCCGGACACGCCAAAATCACCTGCCGGGTACGCCAGAACCACCTGGCGGACACTCCGAAATCACCTGTCAATCATGCCGGAACCACCTCTCAGACGTGCCGGAAGCACATGCCGGACGCGCCGGAATCACCTACCGGACAGACCGGAACCACCTGCCCAGCATGCCGGAGCCACCTGTTCGTCTCGCAGGAACCACCTGCCGGACAGGCCAATATCAACTGCTGGCTATGCCAGAACCACCTGGGGGACGGTCCGGAATCACCTGCCAGCCATGGCGGAACCACCTCTCAGACGTACCAGAACCACCTGCCGGAGAAGCTGGAAACACGTCCTGGACAGACTGGAACCACGTGACGGCCATGCCTGAACCACCTGCCGAGCACGGCGGAACCACCTGCCGGACACGCGAAAATCACCTGCGGGCTACGCCAGAACCACTTGGACGACTCTCCGAAATGACCTGCCGGGCATGTTGGAACCACCTCTCAGACGTGCCAGAAGCACGTGGCAGACAGTCCGGAATCACCTGTTGGGCATACGCAACCACCTCTGAGACGTACCAGAACCACGTGCCGTGCACGCCGGAACCACCTACCGGACAGACCGGAATCAACTTTTGGGCATGCCGGAACCACCAGTCAGATGTGCCAGAAACACGTGCCGGAGACGCCGGAAGCACCTGCCGAGCACGTCGCAAGCACCTGCTCAACTCGCCTGAACCACCTGCCGGACACGCCAAAATCACCTGCCCGCTACACCAGCACCACTTCGGGGACAAGCCGGAATCACGTGAAGGGCATGCCGGCACAGCCTCTCAGACTGAACCTCGTGCCGGACACCACAGAACCACCTACCGGACAGACCGGAACCACCTGCCGCACACGCCGGAACCACCGGCTCGACCCGCCGGAACGACCGCTGGACATGCAAAATCACCTGCCGGCTACGCCAGAAACACTTGGCGAACACTCTGGAATCACCTGCCAGGCATGCCGGAACCACCTCTCAGATATGCCAGAACCACGTGCCAATGACCCCAGAAGCATCTGCCGAGCACGCCGGAACCACCTGCTCGACTCGCCAGAACCACCTGCCGGACACGCAAAAATCACCTGCCGGCTACGCCACAACCAGTTGGGGAACACTTCGGAATCACCTGCCGGGCTTGCTGGAACCACCTGCCGCTCATGCCAAAATCACCTGCCAACTACGCCAGTACCACTTGGCGGACACTGTGGAAACACCTGTCGGGCCGGCCGGAACCACATCTCAGACGTGCCAGAACCATGTGCATGAGATGCTGGAACCACACCCCGAACAGACGGAAAACACCTGCCAGACCCGTCTGAACAACCTGCCGAGCACGGCGGAGCCACCTGCTCGACTCGCCGGAACCACCTACCTGACATGCCCAAATCACCAGCCGGGTATGCCAGAACCACTTGGCGGACACTCCGGAATCATCTGCCAGACATGCCGGAACCAGCTCTCAGACACACCAGAACCACGTGCCGGAGACGCCGGAAGCACCTGCCGAGCACGCCTGAGCCACCTGTTCGTCTCGCTGGAACCACCTGCCGGACAGGCCAATATCAACTGCTGGCTATGCCTGAACCACCTGGGGACGGTCCGGTATCGCCTGCCAGCCATCGTGGAACCACCTCTCAGACGTACCAGAACCACCTGCCGGAGAAGCTGGAAACACGTCCTGGACAGTCTGGAACCACCTGCCGGCCAAGCCTGAACCACCTGCCAAGCACAACGGAACAACCTGCCAGACACGCCAAAATCACCTGCGAGCTATGCCACAACCACTTGGAGGACTCTCTGGGATGACCTGCCGGGCATGCCGGAACCACCTCTCAGACGTGCCAGAACCATGTGGCGGACAGTCCGGAATCACCTGTTGGGCATGCGCAACCACCTCTGAGACGTACCAGAACCACATGCCGTGCAGGCTGGAACCACCTACCGGACAGACCGGAATCACCTTTCGGGCATGCCGGAACCACCTGTCAGATGTGCCAGAAACACGTGCCGGAGACGCCGGAAGCACCTGCCAAGCACGTTGGAACCACCTGCTCAACTCGCCTGAACCACCTGCCGGACATGCCAAAATCACCTGCCGACTATGCCAGAACCACTTGGCGAACACTCCGGAATCACTTGCCGGGCATGCAGGAACCACCTCTCAGACATGCCAGAACCCCGTGCCAATGACCCCGGAAGCACCAGCCGAGCACGCCGGAACCACCTGCTCGACTCGCCAGAACCACCTGCCGATCACGCAAAAATCACCTGCCGGCTACGCCACAACCAGTTGGTGAACACTTTGGAATCACCTGCCAGGCTTGCTGGAACCACCTGCCAGTCATGGCAAAATCACCTGCCAACTATGCCAGACCGCTTGGCGGACACTGCGGAAACACCTGTCGGGCCGGCTGGAACCACATCTCAGACGTGCCAGAAACGTGTTCATGAGATGCTGGAACCACACATCGAACAGAAGGATACCACCTGCCAGAACCGCCTGAACCACCTGCTGAGCACACCGGAACCACCTGCTCGACTCACCGGTAACACCTACCTGACACGCCAAAATCACCTGCTGGGTATGCCAGAACCACTTGGCGGACACTCCGGAATCATCTGCCGGACATGACGGAACCAGCTCTCAGACACACCAGAACCAAGTGCCGGAGACGCCCGAAGCACCTGCCGAGCATGCCGGAGCCACCTGCTCGACTCGCCAGAAACACCTGCCGGACACGCCAAAATCACCTGCCCGCTACACCAGCACCACTTCGGGGACAAGCCGGAATCACGTGAGGGGCATGCCGGCACAGCCTCTCAGACTGAACCTCGTGCCGGACACGACAGAACCCCCTGCCGGACAGACCGGAACCACCTGCCGGACACGCCGGAACCACCGGCTCGACCCGCCGGAACGACCGCTGGACATGCAAACCCACCTGCCGGCTACGCCGGAAACACTTGGCGAACACTCCGGAATCACCTGCCGGGCATGCCGGAACCACCTCTCAGATATGCCAGAACCCCGTGCCAATGACCCCGGAAGCACCTGCCGAGCACGCCGGAACCACCTGCTCGACTCGCCAGAACCACCTGCCGGACACGCAAAAATCACCTGCCGGCTACGCCACAACCAGTTGGGGAACACTTCGGAATCACCTGCCGGGCTTGCTGGAACCACCTGCCGGTCATGCCAAAATCACCTGCCAACTACGCCAGTACCACTTGGCGGACACTGTGGGAACACCTGTCGGGCCGGCCGGAACCACATCTCAGAAGTGCCAGAACCATGTGCATGAGATTCTGGAACCACACCCCGAACACACGGAAAACACCTGCCAGACCCGTCTGAACAACCTGCCGAGCACGCTGGAGCCACCTGCTCGACTCGCCGGAACCACCTACCTGACATGCCCAAATCGCCAGCCGGGTATGCCAGAACCACTTGGCGGACACTCCGGAATCATCTGCCGGACATGCCGGAACCAGCTCTCAGACACACCAGAACCACGTGCCGGAGACGCCGGAAGCACCTGCCGAGCACGCCGGAGCCACCTGCTCGACTCTCCAGAAACTCCTGCCGGACACGCCAAAATCACCTGCCGGGTACGCCAGAACCACCTGGCGGACACTCCGAAATCACCTGTCGCGCATGCCGGAACCACCTCTCAGACGTGCCGGAAGCACGTGCCGGACACGCCGGAATCACCTACCGGACAGACCGGAACCACCTGCCGAGCACGCCGGAGCCACCTGTTCGACTCGCTGGAAGCACCTGACGGAAAGGCCAATATCAACTGCTGGCTATGCCAGAACCACCTGGGGGACGGTCCGGGATCGCCTGCCAGCCATGGCGGAACCACCTCTCAGACGTACCAGAACCACCTGCCGGAGAAGCTGGAAACACGTCCTGGACAGACTGGAACCACGTGACGGCCATGCCTGAACCACCTGCCGAGCACGGAGGAACCACCTGCCGGACACGCCAAAATCACCTGCGTGTTATGCCAGAACCACTTGGAGGACTCTCTGGGATGACCTGCCGGGCATGCCGGAACCACCTCTCAGACGTGCCAGAACCATGTGGCGGACAGTCCGGAATCACCTGTTGGGCATGCACAGCCACCTCTGAGACGTACCAGAACCACATGCCGTGCAGGCTGGAACCACCTACCGGACAGACCGGAATCACCTTTCGTGCATGCCGGAACCACCTGTCAGATGTGCCAGAAACACGTGCCGGAGACGCCGGAAGCACCTGCCAAGCACGTTGGAACCAACTGCTCAACTCGCCTGAACCACCTGCCGGACATGCCAAAATCACCTGCCGACTATGCCAGAACCACTTGGCGAACACTCCGGAATCACTTGCCGGGCATGCAGGAACCACCTCTCAGACATGCCAGAACCCCGTGCCAATGACCCCGGAAGCACCAGCCGAGCACGCCGGAACCACCTGCTCGACTCGCCAGAACCACCTGCCGATCACGCAAAAATCACCCACCGGCTACGCCACAACCAGTTGGTGAACACTTTGGAATCACCTGCCAGGCTTGCTGGAACCACCTGCCAGTCATGCCAAAATCACCTGCCAACTATGCCAGACCGCTTGGCGGACACTGCGGAAACACCTGTCGGGCCGGCTGGAACCACATCTCAGACGTGCCAGAAACGTGTTCATGAGATGCTGGAACCACACATCGAACAGAAGGATACCACCTGCCAGAACCGCCTGAACCACCTGCTGAGAACGCCGGAACCACCTGCTCGACTCACCGGTAACACCTACCTGACACGCCAAAATCACCTGCTGGGTATGCCAGAACCACTTGGCGGACACTCCGGAATCATCTGCCGGACATGCCGGAACCAGCTCTCAGACACACCAGAACCAAGTGCCGGAGACGCCCGAAGCACCTGCCGAGCATGCCGGAGCCACCTGCTCGACTCGCCAGAAACACCTGCCGGACACGCCAAAATCACCTGCCCGCTACACCAGCACCACTTCGGGGACAAGCCGGAATCACGTGAGGGGCATGCCGGCACAGCCTCTCAGACTGAACCTCGTGCCGGACACGACAGAACCCCCTGCCGGACAGACCGGAACCACCTGCCGGACACGCCGGAACCACCGGCTCGACCCGCCGGAACGACCGCTGGACATGCAAACCCACCTGCCGGCTACGCCGGAAACACTTGGCGAACACTCCGGAATCACTTGCCGGGCATGCAGGAACCACCTCTCAGACATGCCAGAACCCCGTGCCAATGACCCCGGAAGCACCAGCCGAGCACGCCGGAACCACCTGCTCGACTCGCCAGAGCCACCTGCCGATCACGCAAATATCACCTGCCGGCTACGCCACAAGCAGTTGGTGAACACTTTGGAATCACCTGCCAGGCTTGCTGGAACCACCTGCCAGTCATGCCAAAATCACCTGCCAACTACGCCAGAACCGCTTGGCGGACACTGCGGAAACACCTGTCGGGCCGGCTGGAACCTCATCTCAGACGTGCCAGAAACGTGTTCATGAGATGCTGGAACCACACCCCGAACAGACGGATACCACCTGCCAGAACCGCCTGAACCACCTGCTAAGCACGCCGGAGCCACCTGCTCGACTCGCCGGAACCACCTACCTGACATGCCCAAATCACCAGCCGGGTATGCCAGAACCACTTGGCGGACACTCCGGAATCATCTGCCGGACATGCCGGAACCAGCTCTCAGACACACCAGAACCACGTGCCGGAGACGCCGGAAGCACCTGCCGAGCATGCCGGAGCCACCTGCTCGACTCGCCAGAAACACCTGCCGGACACGCCAAAATCACCTGCCGGGTATGCCAGAACCACCTGGTGGACACTACGGAATCACCTGCCGCGCATGCCGGAACCACCTCTCAGACGTGCCGGAAGCAGGTGCCAGACACGCCGGAAACACCTACCGGACAGACCGGAACCCCTCCCAGAACGCCGGAGCCACCTGTTCGACTCGCTGGAAGCACCTGCCGGACAGGCCAATATCAACTGCTGGCTATGCCAGAACCACCTGGGGGACAGTCCGGGATCACCTGCCAGCCATGGCGGAACCACCTCTCAGACGTACCAGAACCACCTGCCGGAGAAGCTGGAAACACGTCCTGGACAGACTGGAACCACGTGACGGCCATGCCTGAACCACCTGCCGAGCACGGCGGAACCACCTGCCGGACACGCCAAAATCACCTGCGGGCTACGCCAGAACCACTTGGACGACTCTCCGAAATGACCTGCCGGGCATGTTGGAATCACCTCTCAGACGTGCCAGAAGCACGTGGCGGACAGTCCGGAATCACCTGTTGGGCATACGCAACCACCTCTGAGACGTACCAGAACCACGTGCCGTGCACGCCGGAACCACCTACCGGACAGACCGGAATCAACTTTTGGGCATGCCGGGACCACAAGTCAGATGTGCCAGAAACACGTGCCGGAGACGCCAGAAGCACCTGCCGAGCACGTCGCAACCACCTGCTCAACTCGCCTGAACCACCTGCCGGACACGCCAAAATCACCTGCCCGCTACACCGGCACCACTTCGGGGACAAGCCGGAATCACGTGAGGGGCATGCCGGCACAGCCTCTCAGACTGAACCTCGTGCCAGACACCACAGAACCACCTGCCGGACAGACCGGAACCACCTGCCAGACACGCCGGAACCACCGGCTCGACCCGCCGGAACAACCGCTGGACATGCAAACCCACCTGCCGGCTACGCCGGAAACACTTGGCGAACACTCCGGAATCACCTGCCGGGCATGCTGGAACCACCTCTCAGATATGCCAGAACCACGTGCCAATGACCCCGGAAGCACCTGCCGAGCACGCCGGAACCACCTGCTCGACTCGCCAGAACCACCTGCCGGACACGCAAAAATCACCTGCCGGCTACGCCACAACCAGTTGGGGAACACTTCGGAATCACCTGCCGGGCTTGCTGGAACCACCTGCCGGTCATGCCAAAATCACCTGCCAACTACGCCAGTACCACTTGGCGGACACTGTGGAAACACCTGTCGGGCCGGCCGGAACCACATCTCAGACGTGCCAGAACCATGCGCATGAGATGCTGGAACCACACCCCGAACAGACGGATACCACCTGCCAGAACCGCCTGAACCACCTGCTGAGCACGCCGGAACCACCTGCTCGACTCACCGGTACCACCTCCCTGACACGCCAAAATCACCTGCTGGGTATGCCAGAACCACTTGGCGGACACTCCGGAATCATCTGCCGGACATGCCGGAACCAGCTCTCAGACACACCAGAACCAAGTGCCGGAGACGCCGGAAGCACCTGCCGAGCATGCCGGAGCCACCTGCTCGACTCGCCAGAAACACCTGCCGGACACGCCAAAATCACCTGCCGGGTACGCCAGAACCACCTGGCGGACACTACGGAACCACCTGCCGCGCATGCCGGAACCACCTCTCAGACGTGCCGGAAGCACGTGCCAGACACGCCGGAAACACCTACCGGACAGACCGGAACCACCTGCCAAGAACGCCGGAGCCACCTGTTCGACTCGCTGGAACCACCTGCCGGACAGGCCAATGTCGACTGCTGGCTATGCCAGAACCACCTGGGGGACAGTCCGGGATCACCTGCCAGCCATGGCGGAACCACCTCACAGACGTACCAGAACCACCTGCCGGAGAAGCTGGAAACACGTCCTGGACAGACTGGAACCACGTGACGGCCATGCCTGAACCACCTGCCGAGCACGGCGGAACCACCTGCCGGACACGCCAAAATCACCTGCGGGCTACGCCAGAACCACTTGGACGACTCTCCGAAATGACCTGCCGGGCATGTTGGAACCACCTCTCAGACGTGCCTGAAGCACGTGGCGGACAGTCCTGAATCACCTGTTGGGCATACGCAACCACCCCTGACACGTACCAGAACCACGTGCCGTGCACGCCGGAACCACCTACCGGACAGACCGGAATCAACTTTTGGGCATGCCGGAACCACCAGTCAGATATGCCAGAACCACGTGCCAATGACCCCGGAAGCACCTGCCGAGCACGCCGGAACCACCTGCTCGACTCGCCAGAACCACCTGCCGGACACGCAAAAATCACCTACCGGCTACGCCACAACCAGTTGGGGAACACTTCGGAATCACCTGCCGGGCTTGCTGGAACCACCTGCCGGTCATGCCCAAATCACCTGCCAACTACGCCAGTACCACTTGGCGGACACTGTGGAAACACCTGTCGGGCCGGCCGGAACCACATCTCAGACGTGCCAGAACCATGTGCATGAGATGCTGGAACCACACCCCGAACAGACGGAAAACACCTGCCAGACCCGTCTGAACAACATGCCGAGCACGCCGGAACCACCTGCTCGACTCACCGGTACCACCTCCCTGACACGCCAAAATCACCTGCCCGCTACACCAGCACCACTTCGGGGACAAGCCGGAATCACGTGAGGGGCATGCCGGCACAGCCTCTCAGACTGAACCTCGTGCCGTACACCACAGAACCACCTGCCGGACAGACCGGAACCACCTGCCGGACACGCCGGAACCACCGGCTCGAGCCGCCGGAACGACCGCTGGACATGCAAAATCACCTGCCGGCTACGCCGGAAACACTTGGCGAACACTCCGGAATCACCTGCCGGGCATGCCGGAACCACCTCTCAGATAGGCCAGAACCACGTGCCAATGACCCCAGAAGCACCTGCCGAGCACGCCGGAACCACCTGCTCGACTCGCCAGAACCACCTGCCGGACACGCAGAAATCACATGCCGGCTACGCCACAACCAGTTGGGGAACACTTCAGAATCACCTGCCGGTCTTGCTGGAACCACCTGCCGGTCATGCCAAAATCAACTGCCAACTACGCCAGTACCACTTGGCGGACACTGTGGAAACACCTGTCGGGCCGGCCGGAACCACATCTCAGACGTGCCAGAACCATGTGCATGAGATGCTGGAACCACACCCCAAACAGACGGAAAACACCTGCCAGACCCGTCTGAACAACCTGCCGAGCACGGCGGAGCCACCTGCTCGACTCGCCGGAACCACCTACCTGACATGCCCAAATCACCAGCCGGGTATGCCAGAACCACTTGGCGGACACTCCAGAATCATCTGCCGGACATGCCGGAAACAGCTCTCAGACACACCAGAACCAAGTGCCGGAGACGCCGGAAGCACCTGCCGAGCATGCCGGAGCCACCTGCTCGAATCGCCAGAAACACCTTTCGGACACGCCAAAATCATCTGCCGGGTACGCCAGAACCACCTGGCGGACACTCCGAAACCACCTGTCGCGCATGCTGGAACCACCTCTCAGACGTGCCGGAAGAACGTGCCGGAAACGCCGGAATCACCTACCGGACAGACCGGAACCACCTGCCGAGCACGCCGGAGCCACCTGTTCGACTCGCTGGAACCACCTGCCGGACAGGCCAATATCAACTGCTGGCTATGCCAGAACCACCTGGGGGACGGTCCGGAATCACCTGCCAGCCATGGCGGAACCACCTCTCAGACGTACCAGAACCACCTGCCTGAGAAGCTGGAAACACGTCCTGGACAGTCTGGAACCACCTGCCGGCCAAGCCTGAACCACCTGCCAAGCACAACGGAACAACCTGCCAGACACGCCAAAATCAACTGCGTGTTATGCCAGAACCACTTGGAGGACTCTCTGGGATGACCTGCCGGGCATGCCGGAACCACCTCTCAGACGTGCCAGAACCATGCGGCGGACAGTCCGGAATCACCTGTTGGGCATGCGCAACCACCTCTGAGACGTACCAGAACCACATGCCGTGCAGGCTGGAACCACCTACCGGACAGACCGGAATCACCTTTCGGGCATGCCGGAACCACCTGTCAGATGTGCCAGAAACACGTGCCGGAGACGCCGGAAGCACCTGCCAAGCACGTTGGAACCACCTGCTCAACTCGCCTGAACTACCTGCCGGACATGCCAAAATCACCTGCCGACTACGCCAGAACCACTTGGCGAACACTCCGGAATCACTTGCCGGGCATGCAGGAACCACCTCTCAGTCATGCCAGAACCCTGTGCCAATGACCCCGGTAGCACCAGCCGAGCACGCCGGAACCACCTGCTCGACTCGCCAGAACCACCTGCCGATCACGCAAAAATCACCTGCCGGCTACGCCACAACCAGTTGGTGAACACTTTGGAATCACCTGCCGGGCTTGCTGGAACCAGCTGCCAGTCATGCCAAAATCACCTGCCAACTACACCAGAACCGCTTGGCGGACACTGCGGAAACACCTGTCGGGCCGGCTGGAACCACATCTCAGACGTGCCAGAAACGTGTTCATGAGATGCTGGAACCACACCCCGAACAGACGGATACCACCTGCCAGAACCGCCTGAACCACCTGCTGAGCACGCCGGAACCACCTGCTCGACTCACCGGTACCACCTCCCTGACACGCCAAAATCACCAGCCGGGTATGCCAGAACCACTTGGCGGACACTCCGGAATCATCTGCCGGACATGCCGGAACTAGCTCTCAGACACACCAGAACCACGTGCCCGAGACGCCGGAAGCACCTGCCGAGCATGCCGGAGCCACCTGCTCGACTCGCCAGAAACACCTGGCTGACACGTGAAAATCACCTGCCAGGTACGCCAGAACCACCTGGCGGACACTACGGAATCACCTGCTGCGCATGCCGGAACCACCTCTCAGACGTGCCGGAAGCACGTGCCGGACATGCCGGAAACACCTACCGGACAGACCGGAACCACCTGCCAAGAACGCCGGAGCCACCTGTTCGACTCGCTGGAACCACCTGCCGGACAGGCCAATATCAACTGCTGGCTATGCCAGAACCACCTGGGGGACGGTCCGGAATCACCTGCCAGCCATGGCGGAACCACCTCTCAGACGTACCAGAACCACCTGCCAGAGAAGCTGGAAACACGTCCTGGACAGACTGGAACCACGTGACGGCCATGCCTGAACCACCTGCCGAGCACGGCGGAACCACCTGCCGGACACGCCAAAATCACCTGCGGGCTACGCCAGAACCACTTGGACGACTCTCCGAAATGACCTGCCGGGCATGTTGGAACCACCTCTCAGACGTGCCAGAAGCACGTGGCAGACAGTCCGGAATCACCTGTTGGGCATACGCAACCACCTCTGACACGTACCAGAACCACGTGCCGTGCACGCCGGAACCACCTACTGGACAGACCTGAATCAACTTTTGGGCATGCCGGAACCACCAGTCAGATGTGCCAGAAACACGTGCCGGAGACGCCGGAAGCACCTGCCGAGCACGTCGCAAGCACCTGCTCAACTCGCCTGAACCACCTGCCGGACACGCCAAAATCACCTGCCCGCTACACCAGCACCACTTCGGGGACAAGCCGGAATCACGTGAAGGGCATGCCGGCACAGCCTCTCAGACAGAACCTCGTGCCGGACACCACAGAACCACCTACCGGACAGACCGGAACCACCTGCCGAGCACGCCGGAGCCACCTGTTCGAGTCGCTGGAACCACCTGCCGGACAGGCCAATATCAACTGCTGGCTATGCCAGAACCACCTGGGGGACGGTCCGGAATCACCTGCCAGCCATGGCGGAACCACCTCTCAGACGTACCAGAACCACCTACCGGAGAAGCTGGAAACACGTCCTGGACAGTCTGGAACCACCTGCCGGACAAGCCTGAACCACCTGCCAAGCACAACGGAACAACCTGCCAGACACGCCAAAATCACCTGCGTGCTATGCCAGAACCACTTGGAGGACTCTCTGGGATGACCTGCCGGGCATGCCGGAACCACCTCTCAGACGTGCCAGAACCATGTGGCGGACAGTCCGGAATCACCTGTTGGGCATGCGCAACCACCTCTGAGACGTACCAGAACCACATGCCGTGCAGGCTGGAACCACCTACCGGACAGACCGGAATCACCTTTCGGGCATGCCGGAACCACCTGTCAGATGTGCCAGAAACACGTGCCGGAGACGCCGGAAGCACCTGCCAAGCACGTTGGAACCACCTGCTCAACTCGCCTGAACCACCTGCCGGACATGCCAAAATCACCTGCCGACTATGCCAGAACCACTTGGCGAACACTCCGGAATCACTTGCCGGGCATGCAGGAACCACCTCTCAGACATGCCAGAACCCCGTGCCAATGACCCCGGAAGCACCAGCCGAGCACGCCGGAACCAACTGCTCGACTCGCCAGAACCACCTGCCGATCACGCAAAAATCACCCGCCGGCTACGCCACAACCAGTTGGTGAACACTTTGGAATCACCTGCCAGTCATGCCAAAATACCCTGCCAACTACGCCAGAACCGCTTGGCGGACACTGCGGAAACACCTGTCGGGCCGGCTGGAACCACATCTCACACGTGCCAGAAACGTGTTCATGAGATGCTGGAACCACACCCCGAACAGACGGATACCACCTGCCAGAACCGCCGGAACCACCTGCTCGACTCACCAGTACCACCTCCCTGACACGCCAAAATCACCTGCTGGGTATGCCAGAACCACTTGGCGGACACTCCGGAATCATCTGCCGGACATGCCGGAACCAGCTCTCAGACACACCAGAACCAAGTGCCGGAGACGCCGGAAGCACCTGCCGAGCATGCCAGAGCCACCTGCTCGACTCGCCAGAAACACCTGCCGGACACGCGACAATCACCTGCCGGGTACGCCAGAACCACCTGGTGGACACTACGGAATCACCTGCTGCGCATGCCGGAACCACCTCTCAGACGTGCCGGAAGCACGTGCCGGACATGCCGGAAACACCTACCGGACAGACCGGAACCACCTGCCAAGAACGCCGGAGCCAACTGTTCGACTCGCTGGAACCACCTGCCGGACAGGCCAATATCAACTGCTGGCTATGCCAGAACCACCTGGGGGACGGTCCGGAATCACCTGCCAGCCATGGCGGAACCACCTCTCAGACGTACCAGAACCACCTGCCGGAGAAGCTGGAAACACGTCCTGGACAGACTGGAACCACGTGACGGCCATGCCTGAACCACCTGCCGAGCACGGCGGAACCACCTGCCGGACACGCCAAAATCACCTGCGGGCTACGCCAGAACCACTTGGACGACTCTCCGAAATGACCTGCCGGGCATGTTGGAACCACCTCTCAGACGTGCCAGAAGCACGTGGCAGACAGTCCGGAATCACCTGTTGGGCATACGCAACCACCTCTGAGACGTACCAGAACCACGTGCCGTGCACGCCGGAACCACCTACCGGACAGACCGGAATCAACTTTTGGGCATGCCGGAACCACCAGTCAGATGTGCCAGAAACACGTGCCGGAGACGCCGGAAGCACCTGCCGAGCACGTCGCAAGCACCTGCTCAACTCGCCTGAACCACCTGCCGGACACGCCAAAATCACCTGCCCGCTACACCAGCACCACTTCGGGGACAAGCCGGAATCACGTGAAGGGCATGCTGGCACAGCCTCTCAGACTGAACCTCGTGCCGGACACCACAGAACCACCTACCGGACAGACCGGAACCACCTGCCGAGCACGCCGGAGCCACCTGTTCGAGTCGCTGGAACCACCTGCCGGACAGGCCAATATCAACTGCTGGCTATGCCAGAACCACCTGGGGGACGGTCCGGAATCACCTGCCAGCCATGGCGGAACCACCTCTCAGACGTACCAGAACCACCTGCCGGAGAAGCTGGAAACACGTCCTGGACAGTCTGGAACCACCTGCCGGCCAAGCCTGAACCACCTGCCAAGCACAACGGAACAACCTGCCAGACACGCCAAAATCACCTGTGTGCTATGCCAGAACCACTTGGAGGACTCTCTGGGATGACCTGCCGGGCATGCCGGAACCACCTCTCAGACGTGCCAGAACCATGTGGCGGACAGTCCGGAATCACCTGTTGGGCATGCGCAACCACCTCTGAGACGTACCAGAACCACATGCCGTGCAGGCTGGAACCACCTACCGGACAGACCGGAATCACCTTTCGGGCATGCCGGAACCACCTGTCAGATGTGCCAGAAACACGTGCCGGAGACGCCGGAAGCACCTGCCAAGCACGTTGGAACCACCTGCTCAACTCGCCTGAACCACCTGCCGGACATGCCGAAATCACCTGCCGACTATGCCAGAACCACTTGGAGAACACTCCGGAATCACTTGCCGGGCATGCAGGAACCACCTCTCAGACATGCCAGAACCCCGTGCCAACGACCCCGGAAGCACCAGCCGAGCACGCCGGAACCACCTGCTCGACTCGCCTGAACCACCTGCCGATCATGCAAAAATCACCTGCCGGCTACGCCACAACCAGTTGGGGAACACTTTGGAATCACCTGTCAGGCTTGCTGGAACCACCTGCCAGTCATGCCAAAATCACCTGCCAACTACGCCAGAACCGCTTGGCGGACACTGCGGAAACACCTGTCGGGCCGGCTGGAACCACATCTCAGACGTGCCAGAAACGTGTTCATGAGATGCTGGAACCACACCCCGAACAGACGGATACCACCTGCCAGAACCGCCTGAAACACCTGCTGAGCACGCCGGAACCACCTGCTCGACTCACCAGTACCACCTCCCTGACACGCCAAAATCACCTGCTGGGTATGCCAGAACCACTTGGCGGACACTCCGGAATCATCTGCTGGACATGCCGGAACCAGCTCTCAGACACACCAGAACCAAGTGCCGGAGACGCCGGAAGCACCTGCCGAGCATGCCGGAGCCACCTGCTCGACTCGCCAGAAACACCTGCCGGACACGCCAAAATCATCTGCCGGGTACGCCAGAACCACCTGGCGGACACTCCGAAACCACCTGTCGCGCATGCTGGAACCACCTCTCAGACGTGCCGGAAGAACGTGCCGGACACGCCGGAATCACCTACCGGACAGACCGGAACCACCTGCCGAGCACGCCGGAGCCACCTGTTCGACTCGCTGGAACCACCTGCCGGACAGGCCAATATCAACTGCTGGCTATGCCAGAACCACCTGGGGGACGGTCCGGAATCGCCTGCCAGCCATGGCGGAACCACCTCTCAGACGTACCAGAACCACCTGCCGGAGAAGCTGGAAACACGTCCCGGACAGTCTGGAACCACCTGCCGGCCAAGCCTGAACCACCTGCCAAGCACAACGGAACAACCTGCCAGACGCGCCAAAATCACCTGCGTGTTATGCCAGAACGACTTGGAGGACTCTCTGGGATGACCTGCCGGGCATGCCGGAACCACCTCTCAGACGTGCCAGAACCATGTGGCGGACAGTCCGGAATCACCTGTTGGGCATGCGCAACCACCTCTGAGACGTACCAGAACCACATGCCGTGCAGGCAGGAACCACCTACCGGACAGACCGGAATCACCTTTCGGGCATGCCGGAACCACCTGTCAGATGTGCCAGAAACACGTGCCGGAGACGCCGGAAGCACCTGCCAAGCACGTTGGAACCACCTGCTCAACTCGCCTGAACTACCTGCCGGACATGCCAAAATCACCTGCCGACTATGCCAGAACCACTTGGCGAACACTCCGGAATCACTTGCCGGGCATGCAGGAACCACCTCTCAGACATGCCAGAACCCTGTGCCAATGACCCCGGTAGCACCAGCCGAGCACGCCGGAACCACCTGCTCGACTCGCCAGAACCACCTGCCGATCACGCAAAAATCACCTGCCGGCTACGCCACAACCAGTTGGTGAACACTTTGGAATCACCTGCCGGGCTTGCTGGAACCACCTGCCAGTCATGCCAAAATCACCTGCCAACTACACCAGAACCGCTTGGCGGACACTGCGGAAACACCTGTCGGGCCGGCTGGAACCACATCTCAGACGTGCCAGAAACGTGTTCATGAGATGCTGGAACCACACCCCGAACAGACGGATACCACCTGCCAGAACCGCCTGAACCACCTGCTGAGCACGCCGGAACCACCTGCTCGACTCACCGGTACCACCTCCCTGACACGCCAAAATCACCAGCCGGGTATGCCAGAACCACTTGGCGGACACTCCGGAATCATCTGCCGGACATGCCGGAACCAGCTCTCAGACACACCAGAACCACGTGCCCGAGACGCCGGAAGCACCTGCCGAGCATGCCGGAGCCACCTGCTCGACTCGCCAGAAACACCTGCCGGACACGCCAAAATCACCTGCCGGGTACGCCAGAACCACCTAGCGGACACTACAGAATCACCTGCCGCGCATGCCGGAACCACCTCTCAGACGTGCCAGAAGCATGTGCAGAAACGCCGGAAACACCTACCGGACAGACCGGAACCACATGCCAAGAACGCCGGAGCCACCTGTTCGACTCGCTGGAACCACCTGCCGGACAGGCCAATATCAACTGCTGGCTATGCCAGAACCACCTGGGGGACAGTCCGGGATCACCTGCCAGCCATGGCAGAACCACCTCTCAGACGTACCAGAACCACCTGACGGAGAAGCTTTAAACACGTCCTGGACAGACTGGAACCACGTGACGGCCATGCCTGAACCACCTGCCGAGCACGGCGGAACCACCTGCCGGACACGCCAAAATCACCTGCGGGCTACGCCAGAACCACTTGGACGACTCTCCGAAATGACCTGCCGGGCATGTTGGAACCACCTCTCAGACGTGGCAGAAGCACGTGGCGGACAGTCCGGAATCACCTGTTGGGCATACGCAACCACCTCTGACACGTACCAGAACCATGTGCCGTGCACGCCGGAACCACCTACCGGACAGACCGGAATCAACTTTTGGGCATGCCGGAACCACCAGTCACATGTGCCAGAAACACGTGCCGGAGACGCCGGAAGCACCTGCCGAGCACGTCGCAACCACCTGCTCAACTCGCTTGAACCAGCGGCTGGACACGCCAAAATCACCTGCCCGCTACACCAGCACCACTTCGGGGACAAGCCGGAATCACGTGAGGGGCATGCCGGCACAGCCTCTCAGACTGAACCTCGTGCCGGACACCACAGTACCACCTTCCGGACAGACCGGAACCACCTGCCGGACACGCCGGAACCACCGGCTCGACCCACTGGAACGACCGCTGGACATGCAAAATCACCTGCCGGCTACGCCGGAAACACTTAGCGAACATTCCGGAATCACCTGCCGGGCATGCCGGAACCACCTCTCAGATATGCCAGAACCACGTGCCAATGACCCCGGAAGCACCTGCCGAGCACGCCGGAACCACCTGCTCGACTCGCCAGAACCACCTGCCGGACACGCAGAAATCACCTGCCGGCTAGGCCACAACCAGTTGGGGAACACTTCGGAATCACCTGCCGGGCTTGCTGGAACCACCTGCCGGTCATGCCAAAATCACCTGCCAACTACGCCAGTACCACTTGGCGGACACTGTGGAAACACCTGTCGGGCCGGCCGGAACCACATCTCAGACGTGCCAGAACCATGTGCATGAGATGCTGGAACCACATCCCGAACAGACGGAAACCACCTGCCAGACCCGTCTGAACAACCTGCCGAGCACGCCGGAGCCACCTGCTCGACTCGCCGGAACCACCTACCTGACATGCCCAAATCACCAGCCGGGTATGCCAGAACCACTTGGCGGACACTCCAGAATCATCTGCCGGACATGCCGGAACCAGCTCTCAGACACACCAGAACCAAGTGCCGGAGACGCCGGAAGCACCTGCCGAGCATGCCGGAGCCACCTGCTCGACTCGCCAGAAACACCTGCCGGACACGCCAAAATCACCTGCCGGGTATGCCAGAACCACCTGCCGGACACTACGGAATCACCTGCCGCACATGCCGGAACCACCTCTCAGACGTGCCGGAAGCACGTGCCGGACACGCCGGAAACACCTACCGGACAGACCGGAACCATCTGCCAAGAACGCCGGAGCCACCTGTTCGACTCGCTGGAACCAGCTGCCGGACAGGCCAATATCAACTGCTGGCTATGCCAGAACCACCTGGGGGACAGTCCGGGATCCCCTGCCAGCCATGGCGGAACCACCTCTCAGACGTACCAGAACCACCTGCCGGAGAAGCTGGAAACACGTCCTGGACAGACTGGAACCACGTGACGGCCATGCCTGAACCACCTGCCGAGCACGGCGGAACCACCTGCCGGACACGCCAAAATCACCTGCGTTCTACGCCAGAACCACTTGGACGACTCTCCGAAATGACCTGCCGGGCATGTTGGAACCACCTCTCAGACGTGCCAGAAGCACGTGGCGGACAGTCCGGAATCACCTGCTGGGCATACGCAACCACCTCTGAGACGTACCAGAACCACGTGCCGTGCACGCCGGAACCACCTACCGGACAGACCGGAATCAACTTTTGGGCATGCCGGAACCACCAGTCAGATGTGCCAGAAACACGTGCCGGAGACGCCGGAAGCACCTGCCGAGCACGTCGCAACCACCTGCTCAACTCGCCTGAACCACCTGCCGGACACGCCAAAATCACCTGCCCGCTACACCAGCACCACTTCGGGGACAAGCCGGAATCACGTGAGGGGCATGCCGGCACAGCCTCTCAGACTGAACCTCGTGCCGGACACCACAGAACCACCTGCCGGACAGACCGGAACCACCTGCCGGACACGCCGGAACCACCGGCTCGACCCACTGGAACGACCGCTGGACATGCAAAATCACCTGCCGGCTACGCCGGAAACACTTAGCGAACACTCCGGAATCACCTGCCGGGCATGCCGGAACCACCTCTCAGATATGCCAGAACCACGTGCCAATGACCCCGGAAGCACCTGCCGAGCACGCCGGAACCACCTGCTCGACTCGCCAGAACCACATGCCGGACACGACAAAATCACCTGCTGGGTATGCCGGAACCACTTGGCGGACACTCCGGAATCATCTGCCGGACATGCCGGAACCAGCTCTCAGACACACCAAAACCAAGTGCCGGAGACGCCGGAAGCACCTGCCGAGCATGCCGGAGCCACCTGCTCGACTCGCCAGAACCACCTGCCGGAAACGCAAAAATCACCTGCCAGCTACGCCACAACCAGTTGGGGAACACTTCGGAATCACCTGCCGGGCTTGCTGGAACCACCTGCCGGTCATGCCAAAATCATCTGCCAACTACGCCAGTACCACTTGGCGGACACTGTGGAAACACCTGTCGGGCCGGCCGGAACCGCATCTCAGACGTGCCAAAACCATGTGCATGAGATGTTGGAACCACACCCCGAACAGACGGAAAACACCTGAATGACCCCTCTGAACAACCTGCCGAGCATGCCGGAGCCACCTGCTCGACTCGCCGGAACCACCTACCTGACATGCCCAAATCACCAGCCGGGTATGCCAGAACCACTTGGCGGACACTCCGGAATCATCTGCCGGACATGCCGGAACCAGCTCTCAGACACACCAGAACCACGTGCCGGAGAGGCCGGAAGCACCTGCCGAGCATGCCGGAGCCACCTGCTCGACTCGCCAGAAACACCTGCCGGACACGCCAAAATCACCTGCCGGGTACGCCAGAAGCACCTGGCGGACACTCCGAAATCACCTGTCGCGCATCCCAGAACCACCTCGCAGATGTGCCGGAAGCACCTGCCGGACACGCCGAAATCACCTACCGGACAGACCGGAACCACCTGCCGAGCACGCCGGAGCCACCTGTTTGACTCGCTGGAACCACCTGCCAGACAGGCCAATATCAACTGCTGGCTATGCCAGAACCACCGGGGGGACAGTTCGGAATCACCTGCCAGCCATGGCGGAACCACCTCTCAGACGTACGAGAACCACCTGCCGGAGAAGCTGGAAACACGTCCTGGACAGTCTGGAACCACCTGCCGGCCAAGCCTGAACCACCTGCCAAGCACAACGGAACAACCTGCCAGACACGCCAAAATCACCTGCGTGCTATGCCAGAACCACTTGGAGGACTCTCTGGGATGACCTGCCGGGCATGTCGGAACCACCTCTCAGACGTGCCAGAACCATGTGGCGGACAGTCCGGAATCACCTGTTGGGCATGCGCAACCACCTCTGAGACGTACCAGAACCACATGCCGTGCAGGCTGGAACCACCTACCGGACAGACCGGAATCACCTTTCGGGCATGCCGGAACCACCTGTCAGATGTGCCAGAAACACGTGCCGGAGACGCCGGAAGCACCTGCCAAGCACGTTGGAACCACCTGCTCAACTCGCCTGAACCACCTGCCGGACATGCCAAAATCACCTGCCGACTATGCCAGAACCACTTGGCGAACACTCCGCAATCACTTGACGGGCATGCAGGAACCACCTCTCAGACATGCCAGAACCCCGTGCCAATGACCACGGAAGCACCAGCCGAGCACGCCGGCACCACCTGCTCGACTCGCCAGAACCACCTGCCGATCACGCAAAAATCACGTGCCGGCTACGCCACAACCAGTAGGTGAACACTTTGGAATCACCTGCCAGGCTTGCTGGAACCACCTGCCAGTCATGCCAAAATCACCTGCCAACTACGCCAGAACCGCTTGTCGGACACTGCGGAAACACCTGTCGGGCCGGCTGGAACCACATCTCAGACGTGCCAGAAACGTGTTCATGAGATGCTGGAACCACACCCCGAACAGACGGATACCACCTGCCAGAACCGCCTGAACCACCTGCTGAGCACGCCGGAACCACCTGCTCGACTCACCGGTACCACCTCCCTGACACGCCAAAATCACCTGCTGGGTATGCCAGAACCACTTGGCGGACACTCCGGAATCATCTGCCGGACATGCCGGAACCAGCTCTCAGACACACCAGAACCAAGTGCCGGAGACGCCGGAAGCACCTGCCGAGCATGCCGGAGCCACCTGCTCGACTCGCCAGAAACACCTGCCGGACACGCCAAAATCACCTGCCGGGTACGCCAGAACCACCTGGCGGACACTCCGAAATCACCTGTCGCGCATGCCGGAACCACCTCTCAGACGTGCCGGAAGCACGTGCCGGACACGCCGGAATCACCTACCGGACAGACCGGAACCACCTGCCGAGCATGCCGGAGCCACCTGTACGACTCGCTGGAACCACCTGCCGGACAGGCCAATATTATGTGCTGGCTATGCCAGAACCACCTGGGGGACGGTCCGGAATCACCTGCCAGCCATGACGGAACCACCTCTCAGACATACCAGAACCACCTGCCGGACAAGCTGGAAACACGTCCTGGACAGTCTGGAACCACCTGCTGGCGAAGCCTGAACCACCTGCCAAGCACGGCGGAAGGACCTGCCGGACACGCCAAAATCACCTGCGGGCTACGCCAGAACTACTTGGACGACTCTCTGAAATGACATGCCGGGCATGTTGGAACCACATCTCAGACGTGCCAGAAGCACGTGGCGGACAGTCCGGAATCACCTGTTGGGCATACGCAACCACCTCTGACACGTACCAGAACCACGTGCCGTGCACACCGGAACCACCTACCGGACAGACCGGAATCAACTTTTGGGCATGCCGGAACCACCAGTCAGATGTGCCAGAAACACGTGCCGGAGACCCCGGAAGCAACTGCCGAGCACGTCGCAACCACCTGCTCAACTCGCCTGAACCACCTGCCGGACACGCCAAAATCACCTGCCCGCTACACCAGCACCACTTCGGGGACAAGCCGGAATCACGTGAGGGGCATGCCGGCACAGCCTCTCAGACTGAACCTCGTGCCGGACACCACAGAACCACCTGCCGGACAGACCGGAACCACCTGCCGCACACGCCGGAACCACCGGCTCGACCCGCCGGAACGACCGCTGGACATGCAAAATCACCTGCCGGCTACGCCGGAAACACTTGGCGAACACTCCGGAATCACCTGCCGGGCATGCCGGAGCCACCTGCTCGACTCGCCAGAAACACCTGCCGGACACGCCAAAATCACCTGCCAGGTACGCCAGAACCACCTGGCGGACACTCCGAAATCACCTGTCGCGCATGCCGGAACCACCTCTCAGACGTGCCGGAAGCACCTGCCGGAAACGCCGGAATCACCTACCGGACAGACCGGAACCACCTGCCGAGCACTCCGGAGCCACCTGTTTGACTCGCTGGAACCACCTGCCAGACAGGCCAATATCAACTGCTGGCTATGCCAGAACCACCGGGGGGACGGTCCGGAATCACCTGCCAGCCATGGCGGAACCACCTCTCAGACGTACCAGAACCACCTGCCGGAGAAGCTGGAAACACGTCCTGGACAGTCTGGAACCACCTGCCGGCCAAGCCTGAACCACCTGCCAAGCACAACGGAACAACCTGCCAGACACGGCAAAATCACCTGCGTGCTATGCCAGAACCACTTGGAGGACTCTCTGGGATGACCTTCCGGGCATGCCGGAACCACCTCTGAGACGTACCAGAACCACATGCCGTGCAGGCTGGAACCACCTACCGGACAGACCGGAATCACCTTTCGGGCATGCCGGAACCACCTGTCACATGTGCCAGAAACACGTGCCGGAGACGCCGGTAGCACCTGCCAAGCACGTTGGAACCACCTGCTCAACTCGCCTGAACCACCTGCCGGACACGCAAAAATCACCTGCCCGCTACACCAGCACCACTTCGGGGACAAGCCGGAATCACGTGAGGGGCATGCCGGCACAGCCTCTCAGACTGAACCTCGTGCCGGACACCACAGAACCACCTGCCGGACAGACCGGAACCACCTGCCGGACACACCGGAACCACCGGCTCGACCCGCCGGAACGACCGCTGGACATGCAAAATCACCTGCCAGCTACGCCGGAAACACTTGGCGAACACTCCGGAATCACCTGCCAGGCATGCCGGAACCACCTCTCAGATATGCCAGAACCACGTGCCAATGACCCCAGAAGCACCTGCCGAGCACGCCGGAACCACCTGCTCGACTCGCCAGAACCACCTGCCGGACACGCAAAAATCACCTGCCGGCTACGCCACAACCAGTTGGGGAACACTTCGGAATCACCTGCCGGGCTTGCTGGAACCACCTGCCGCTCATGCCAAAATCACCTGCCAACTACGCCAGTACCACTTGGCGGACACTGTGGAAACACCTGTCGGGCCGGCCGGAACCACATCTCAGACGTGCCAGAACCATGTGCATGAGATGCTGGAACCACACCCCGAACAGACGGAAAACACCTGCCAGACCCATCTGAACAACCTGCCGAGCACGCCGGAGCCACCTGCTCGACTCGCCGGAACCACCTACCTGACATGCCCAAATCACCAGCCGGGTCTGCCAGAACCACTTGGCGGACACTCCGGAATCATCTGCCGGACATGCCGGAACCAGCTCTCAGACACACCAGAACCACGTGCCGGAGACGCCGGAAGCACCTGCCGAGCACGCCTGAGCCACCTGTTCGTTTCGCTGGAACCACCTGCCGGACAGGCCAAAATCACCTGCCAGGTACGCCAGAACCACCTGGCGGACACTCCGAAATCACCTGTCACACATGCCGGAACCACCTCTCAGACGTGCCGGAAGCACGTGCCGGACACGCCGGAATCACCTACCGGACAGACCGGAACCACCTGCCGAGCACGCCGGAGCCACCTGTTCGACTCGCTGGAACCACCTGCCGGACAGGCCAATATCAACTGCTGGCTATGCCAGAACCACCTGGGGGATGGTCCGGGATCACCTGCCAGCCATGGCGGAACCACCTCTCAGACGTACCAGAACCACCTGCCGGAGAAGCTGGAAACACGTCCTGGACAGACTGGAACCACGTGACGGCCATGCCTGAACCACCTTCCGAGCATGGCGGAACCACCTTCTGGACACGCCAAAATCACCTGCGGGCTACGCCAGAACCACTTGGATGACTCTCCGAAATGACCTGCCGGGCATGTTGGAACCACCTCTCAGACGTGCCAGAAGCACGTGGCGGACTGTCCGGAATCACCTGTTGGGCATACGCAACCACCTCTGAGACGTACCAGAACCATGTGCCGTGCACGCCGGAGCCACCTACCGGACAGACCGGAATCAACTTTTGGGCATGCCGGAACCACCAGTCAGATGTGCCAGAAACACGTGCCGGAGACGCCGGAAGCACCTGCCAAGCACGTTGGAACCACCTGCTCAACTCGCCTGAACCACCTGCCGGACATGCCAAAATCAACAGCCGACTATGCCAGAACCACTTGGCGAACACTCCGGAATCACTTGCCGGGCATGCAGGAACCACCTCTCAGACATGCCAGAACCCCGTGCCAATGACCCCGGAAGCACCAGCCGAGCACGCCGGAACCACCTGCTCGACTCGCCAGAACCACCTGCCGATCACGCAAAAATCACCTGCCGGCTACGCCACAACCAGTTGGTGAACACTTTGGAATCACCTGCCAGGCTTGCTGGAACCACCTGCCGCTCATGCCGAAATCACCTGCCAACTACGCCAGAACCGCTTGGCGGACACTGCGGAAACACCTGTCGGGCCGGCTGGAACCACATCTCAGACGTGCCAGAAACGTGTTCATGAGATGCTGGAACCACACCCCGAACAGACAGATACCACCTGCCAGAACCGCCTGAACCACCTGCTGAGCATGCCGGAACCACCTGCTCGACTCACCGGTACCACCTCCCTGACACGCCAAAATCACCTGCTGGGTATGCCAGAACCACTTGGCGGACACTCCGGAATCATCTGCCGGACATGCCGGAACCACCTCTCAGACGTGCCGGAAGCACGTGCCGGACACGCCGGAAACACCTACCGGATAGAACGGAACCACCTGCCAAGAACGCCGGAGCCACCTGTTCGACTCGCTGGAACCACCTGCCGGACAGGCCAATATCAACTGCTGGCTATGCCAGAACCACCTGGGGGACAGTCCGGGATCACCTGCCAGCCATGGCGGAACCACCTCTCAGACGTACCAGAACCACCTGCCGCAGAAGCTGGAAACACGTCCTGGACAGACTGGAACCACGTGACGGCCATGCCTGAACCACCTGCCGAGCACGGCGGAACCACCTGCCAGACACGCCAAAATCACCTGCTGACTATGCCAGAACCACTTGGCGAACACTCCGGAATCACTTGCCGGGCCTGCAGGAACCATCTCTCAGACATGCCAGAACCCCGTGCCAATGACCCCGGAAGCACCAGCCGAGCACGCCGGAACCACCTGCTCGACTCGCCAGAAGCACCTGCCGATCACGCAAAAATCACCTGCCGGCTACGCCACAACCAGTTGGTGAACACTTTGGAGACACCTGCCAGGCTTGCTGGAACCACCTGCCAGTCATGCCAAAATCACCTGCCAACTACGCCAGAACCGCTTGGCGGACACTGCGGAAACACCTGTCGGGCCGGCTGGAACCACATCTCAGACGTGCCAGAAACGTGTTCATGAGATGCTGGAACCACACCCCGAACAGACGGATACCACCTGCCAGAACCGCCTGAACCACGTGCTGAGCACGCCGGAACCACCTGCTTGACTCACCGGTACCACCTCCCTGACACGCCAAAATCACCTGCTGGGTATGCCAGAACCACTTGGCGGACACTCCGGAATCATCTGCCGGACATGCTGGAACCAGCTATCAGACACACCAGAACCAAGTGCCGGAGACGCCGGAAGCACCTGCCGAGCATGCCGGAGCCACCTGCTCGACTCGCCAGGAACACCTACCGGACACGCCAAAATCACCTGCCGGGTATGCCAGAATCACCTGGCGGACACTCCGAAATCACCTGCCGCGCATGCCGGAACCACCTCTCAGACGTGCCGGAAGCACGTGCCGCACACGCCGGAAACACCTACCGGACAGACCGGAACCAACTGCCAAGAACGCCGGAGCCACCTGTTCGACTCGCTGGAACCACCTGCCGGACAGGCCAATATCAACTGCTGGCTATGCCAGAACCACCTGGGGGACAGTCCGGGATCACCTGCCAGCCATGGCGGAACCACCTCTCCGACGTACCAGAACCACCTGCCGGAGAAGCTGGAAACACGTCCTGGACAGACTGGAAACACGTGACGGCCATGCCTGAACCACCTGCCGAGCACGGCGGAACCACCTGCCGGACACGCAAAAATCACCTGCCGGCTACGCCACAACCAGTTGGGGAACACTTCGGAATCACCTGCCGGGCTTGCTGGAACCACCTGCCGGTCATGCCAAAATCACCTGCCAACTACGCCAGTACCACTTGGCGGACACTGTGGAAACACCTGTCGGGCCGGCCGGAACCACATCTCAGACGTGCCAGAACCATGTGCATGAGATGCTGAAACCACACCCCGAACAGACGGAAAACACCTGCCAGACCCGTCTGAACAACCTGCCGAGCACGCCGGAGCCACCTGCTCGACTCGCCGGAACCGCCTACCTGACATGCCCAAATCACCAGCCGGGTATGCCAGAACCACTTGGCGGACACTCCGGAATCATCTGCCGGACATGCCGGAACCAGCACTCAGACACACCAGAACCACGTGCCGGAGACGCCGGAAGCACCTGCCGAGCATGCTGGAGCCACCTGCTCGACTCGCCAGAAACACCTGCCGGACACGCCAAAATCACCTGCCGGGTACGCCAGAACCACCTGGCGGACACTCCGAAATCACCTGTCGCGCATGCCGGAACCACCTCTCAGACGTGCCGGAAGCACGTGCCGGACACGCCGGAATCACCTACCGGACAGACCGGAACCACCTGCCAAAAACGCCGGAGCCACCTGTTCGACTCGCTGGAACCACCTGCCGGACACGCCAAAATCACCTGCGGGCTACGCCAGAACCACTTGGACGACTCTCCGAAATGACCTGCCGGGCATGTTGGAACCACCTCTCAGACGTGCCAGAAGCACGTGGCGGACAGTCCGGAATCACCTGTTGGGCATACGCAACCACCTCTGAGACGTACCAGAACCACGTGCCGTGCACGCCGGAACCACCTACCGGACAGACCGGAATCAACTTTTGGGCATGCCGGAACCACCAGTCAGATGTGCCAGAAACACGTGCCGGAGACGCCGGAAGCACCTGCCGAGCCCGTCGCAACCACCTGCTCAACTCGCCTGAACCACCTGCCGGACACGCCAAAATCACCTGCCCGCTACACCAGCACCACTTCGGGGACAAGCCGGAATCACGTGAGGGGCATGCCGGCACAGCCTCTCAGACTGAACCTCGTGCCGGACACCACAGAACCACCTGCCGGACAGACCGGAACCACCTGCCGGACACGCCGGAACCACCGGCTCGACCCGCCGGAACGACCACTGGACATGCAAAATCACCTGCCGGCTACGCCGGAAACACTTGGCGAACACTCCGGAATCACCTGCCAGGCATGCCGGAACCACCTCTCAGATATGCCAGCACCACGTGCCAATGACCCCAGAAGCACCTGCCGAGCACGCCGGAACCACCTGCTCGACTCGCATGAACCACCTGCCGGACACGCAAAAATCACCTGCCGGCTACGCCACAACCAGTTGGGGAACACTTCGGAATCACCTGCCGGGCTTGCTGGAACCACCTGCCGCTCATGCCAAAATCACCTGCCAACTACGCCAGTACCACTTGGCGGACACTGTGGAAACACCTGTCGGGCCGGCCGGAACCACATCTCAGACGTGCCAGAACCATGTGCATGAGATGCTGGAACCACACCCCGAACAGACGGAAAACACCTGCCAGACCCGTCTGAACAACCTGCCGAGCACGCCGGAGCCACCTGCTCGACTCGCCGGAACCACCTACCTGACATGCCCAAATCACCAGCCGGGTCTGCCAGAACCACTTGGCGGACACTCCGGAATCATCTGCCGGACATGCCGGAACCAGCTCTCAGACACACCAGAACCACGTGCCGGAGACGCCGGAAGCACCTGCCGAGCACGCCTGAGCCACCTGTTCGTCTCGCTGGAACCACCTGCCGGACAGGCCAATATCAACTGCTGGCTATGCCAGAACCACCTGGGGGACTGTCCGGGATCACCTGCCAGCCATGGCGGAACCACCTCTCAGACGTACCAGAACCACGTGCCGCAGAAGCTGGAAACACGTCCTGGACAGACTGGAACCACGTGACGGGCATGCCTGTACCACCTGCCGAGCACGGCATAACCAGCTGCCGGACACGCCAAAATCACCTGCGGGCTACGCCACAACCACTTGGACGACTGTCCGAAATGACCTGCCGGGCATGTTGGAACCACCTCTCAGACGTGCCAGAAGCACGTGGCGGACAGTCCGGAATCACCTGTTGGGCATACGCAACCACCTCTGACACGTACCAGAACCACGTGCCGTGCACGCCGGAACCACCTACCGGACAGAACGGAATCAACTTTTGGGCATGCCGGAACCACCAGTCAGATGTGCCAGAAACACGTGCCGGAGACGCCGGAAGCACCTGCCGAGCACGTCGCAACCACCTGCTCAACTCGCCTGAACCACCTGCCGGACACGCAAAAATCACCTGCCCGCTACACCAGCACCACTTCGGGGACAAGCCCGAATCACGTGAGGGGCATGCCGGCACAGCCTCTCAGACTGAACCTCGTGCCGGACACCACAGAACCACCTGCCGGACAGATCGGAACCACCTGCCGGACACGCCGGAACCAACGGCTCGACCCGTCGAAACGACCGCTGGACATGCAAAATCACCTGCCGGCTACGCCGGAAACACTTGGCGAACACTCCGGAATCACCTGCCGGGCATGCCGGAACCACCTCTCAGTTAAGCCAGAACCACGTGCCAATGACTCCGGAAGCACCTGCCGAGCATGCCGGAACCACCTGCTCGACTCGCCAGAACCACCTGCCGGACACGCAAAAATCTCCTGCCAGCTACGCCACAGCCAGTTGGGGAACACTTCGGAATCACCTGTCGCGCATGCCGGAACCACCTCTCAGACGTGCCGGAAGCACCTGCCGGAAACGCCGGAATCACCTACCGGACAGACCGGAACCACCTGCCGAGCATGCCGGAGCCACCTGTTCGACTCGCTGAACCACCTGCCGGACAGGCCAATATGAACTGCTGGCTATGCCAGAACCACCTGGGGGACGGTCCGGAATCGCCTGCCAGCCATGCCGGAACCACCTCTCAGACGTACCAGAACCACCTGCCAGAGAAGCTGGAAACACGTCCTGGACAGTCTGGAACCACCTGCCGGCCAAGCCTGAACCACCTGCCAAGCACAACGGAACAACCTGCCAGACATGCCAAAATCACCTGCGTG
This sequence comes from Equus przewalskii, assembly GCF_037783145.1. Classification (NCBI taxonomy): domain Eukaryota; kingdom Metazoa; phylum Chordata; class Mammalia; order Perissodactyla; family Equidae; genus Equus; species Equus przewalskii. The sequence goes on along the minus strand of NW_027227805.1, from coordinate 19,653 downwards.
TTATGCCAGAACCACTTGGAGGTCTCTCTGGGATGACCTGCCGGGCATGCTGGAACCACCTCTCAGACGTGCCAGAACCATGTGGCGGACAGTCCGGAATCACCTGTTGGGCATGCGCAGCCACCTCTGAGACGTACCAGAACCACATGCCGTGCAGGCTGGAACCACCTACCGGACAGACCGGAATCACCTTTCGGGCATGCCGGAAACACCTGTCAGATGTGCCAGAAACACGTGCCGGAGACGCCGGAAGCACCTGCCAAGCACGTTGGAACCACCTGCTCAACTCGCCTGAACCACCTGCCGGACATGCCAAAATCACCTGCCAACTATGCCAGAACCACTTGGCGAACACTCCGGAATCACTTGCCGGGCATGCAGGAACCACCTCTCAGACATGCCAGAACCCCGTGCCAATGACCCCGGAAGCACCAGCCGAGCACGCCGGAACCACCTGCTCGACTCGCCAGAACCACCTGCCGATCACGCAAAAATCACCTGCCACCTACGCCAGAACCGCTTGGCGGACACTGCGGAAACACCTGTCGGGCAGGCTGGAACCACATCTCAGACGTGCCAGAAACGTGTTCATGAGATGCTGGAACCACACCCCGAACAGACGGATACAACCTGCCAGAACCGCCTGAAGCACCTGCTGAGCACGCCGGAACCACCTGCTCGCCTCACCGGTACCACCTCCCTGACACGCCAAAATCACCTGCTGGGTATGCCAGAACCATTTGGCGCACACTCCGGAATCATCTGCCGGACATGCCGGAACCAGCTCTCAGACACACCAGAACCAAGTGCCGGAGACGCCGGAAGCACCTGCCGAGCATGCCGGAGCCACATGCTGGACTCGCCAGAAACACCTGCCGGACACGCCAAAATCACCTGCCGGGTATGCCAGAACCACCTGGCGGACAGTACGGAATCACCTGCCGCGCATGCCGGAACCACCTCTCAGACGTGCCGGAAGCACGTGCCAGACACGCCGGAAACACCTACCGGACAGACCGGAACCACCTGCCAAGAACGCCGGAGCCACCTGTTCGACTCGCTGGAACCACCTGCCGGACAGGCCAATATCAACTGCTGGCTATGCCAGAACCACCTGGGGGACGGTCCGGAATCGCCTGCCAGCCATGGTGGAACCACCTCTCAGACGTACCAGAACCACCTGCCGGAGAAGGTGGAAACACGTCCTGGACAGACTGGAACCACGTGACGGCCGTGCCTGAACCACCTGCCGAGCACGGCGGAACCACCTGCCGGACACGCCAAAATCACCTGCGGGCTACACGAGAACCACTTGGACGACTCTCCGAAATGACCTGCCGGGCATGTTGGAACCACCTCTCAGACGTGCCAGAAGCACGTGGCGGACAGTCCGGAATCACCTGTTGGGCATACGCAACCACCTCTGACACGTACCAGAACCACATGCCGTGCACGACGGAACCACCTACCGGACAGACCGGAATCAACTTTTGGGCATGCCGGAACCACCAGTCAGATGTGCCAGAAACACGTGCCGGAGACGCCGGAAGCACCTGCCGAGCACGTCGCAACCACCTGCTCAACTCGCCTGAACCACCTGCCGGACACGCCAAAATCACCTGCGTGTTATGCCAGAACCACTTGGAGGACTCTCTGGGATGACCTGCCGGGCATGACGGAACCACCTCTCAGACGTGCCAGAACCATGTGGCGGACAGTCCGGAATCACCTGTTGGGCATGCGCAGCCACCTCTGAGACGTACCAGAACCACATGCCGTGCAGGCTGGAACCACCTACCGGACAGACCGGAATCACCTTTCGGGCATGCCGGAACCACCTGTCAGATGTGCCAGAAACACGTGCCGGAGACGCCGGAAGCACCTGCCAAGCACGTTGGAACCACCTGCTCAACTCGCCTGAACCACCTGCCGGACATGCCAAAAGCACCTGCCGACTATGCCAGAACCACTTGGCGAACACTCCGGAATCACTTGCCGGGCATGCAGGAACCACCTCTCAGACATGCCAGAACCCCGTGCCAATGACCCCGGAAGCACCAGCCGAGCACGCCGGAACCACCTGCTCGACTCGCCAGAACCACCTGCCGGACACGCAAATATCACCTGCCGGCTACGCCACAACCAGTTGGTGAACACTTTGCAATCACCTGCCAGGCTTGCTGGAACCACCTGCCGCTCATGCCAAAATCACCTGCCAACTACGCCAGAACCGCTTGGCGGACACTGCGGAAACACCTGTCGGGCCGGCTGGAACCACATCTCAGACGTGCCAGAAACGTGTTCATGAGATGCTGGAACCACACCCCGAACAGACGGATACCACCTGCCAGAACCGCCTGAAACACCTGCTGAGCACGCCGGAACCACCTGCTCGACTCACCGGTACCACCTCCCTGACACGCCAAAATCACCTGCTGGGTATGCCAGAACCACTTGGCGGACACTCCGGAATCATCTGCCGGACATGCCGGAACCAGCTCTCAGACACACCAGAACCAAGTGCCGGAGACGCCGGAAGCACCTGCCGAGCATGCCGGAGCCACATGCTCGACTCGCCAGAAACACCTGCCGGACACGCCAAAATCACCTGCCGGGTATGCCAGAACCACCTGGCGGACACTACGGAATCACCTGTCGCGCATGCCGGAACCACCTCTCAGACGTGCCGGAAGCACGTGCCGGACACGCCGGAAACACCTACCGGACAGACCGGAACCACCTGCCAAGAACACCGGAGCCACCTGTTCGACTCGCTTGAACCACCTGCCGGACAGGCCAATATCAACTGCTGGCTATGCCAGAACCACCTGGGGGACAGTCCGGGATCACCTGCCAGCCATGGCGGAACCACCTCTCAGACGTACCAGAACCACCTGCCGGAGAAGCTGGAAACACGTCCTGGACAGACTGGAACCACGTGACGGCCATGCCTGAACCACCTGCCGAGCACGGCGGAACCACCTGCCGGACACGCCAAAATCACCTGCGTGCTACGCCAGAACCACTTGGACGACTCTCCGAAATGACCTGCCGGGCATGTTGGAACCACCTCTCAGACGTGCCAGAAGCACGTGGCGGACAGTCCGGAATCACCTGTTGGGCATACGCAACCACCTCTGACACGTACCAGAACCACGTGCCGTGCACGCCGGAACCACCTACCGGACAGACCGGAATCAACTTTTGGGCATACCGGAACCACCAGTCAGATGTGCCAGAAACACGTGCCGGAGACGCCGGAAGCACCTGCCGAGCACGTCGCAACCACCTGCTCAACTCGCCTGAACCACCTGCCGGACACGCCAAAATCACCTGCCCGCTACACCAGCACCACTTCGGGGACAAGCCGGAATCACGTGAGGGGCATGCCGGCACAGCCTCTCAGACTGAACCTCGTGCCGGACACCACAGAACCACCTGCCGGACAGACCGGAACCACCTGCCGGACACGCCGGAACCACCGGCTCGACCCGCCGGAACGACCGCTGGACATGCAAAATCACCTGCCGGCTACGCCGGAAACACTTAGCGAACACTCCGGAATCACCTGCCGGGCATGCCGGAACCACCTCTCAGATATGCCAGAACCACGTGCCAATGACCCCGGAAGCACCAGCCCAGCACGCCGGAACCACCTGCTCGACTCGCCAGAACCACCTGCCGGACACGCAAAAATCACCTGCCGGCTACGCCACAACCAGTTGGGGAACACTTCGGAATCACCTGCTGGGCTTGCTGGAACCACCTGCCGGTCATGCCAAAATCACCTGCCAACTACGCCAGTACCACTTGGCGGACACTGTGGAAACACCTGTCGGGCCGGCCGGAACCACATCTCAGACGTGCCAGAACCATGTGCATGAGATGCTGGAACCACACCCCGAACAGACGGAAAACACCTGCCAGACCCGTCTGAACAACCTGCCGAGCACGCCGGAGCCACCTGCTCGACTCGCCGGAACCACCTACCTGACATGCCCAAATCACCAGCCGGGTATGCCAGAACCACTTGGCGGACACTCCGGAATCATCTGCCGGACATGCCGGAACCAGCTCTCAGACACCCCAGAACCACGTGCCGGAGACGCCGGAAGCACCTGCCGAGCATGCCGTAGCCACCTGTTCGACTCGCTGGAACCACCTGCCGGACAGGCCAAAATCACCTGCCGACTATGCCAGAACCACTTGGCGAACACTCCGGAATCACTTGCCGGGCATGCAGGAACCACCTCTCAGACATGCCAGAACCCCGTGCCAATGACCCCGGAAGCACCAGCCGAGCACGCCGGAACCACCTGCTCGACTCGCCAGAACCACCTGCCGATCACGCAAAAATCACCTGCTGGCTACGCCGCAACCAGTTGGTGAACATTTTGGAATCACCTGCCAGGCTTGCTGGAACCACCTGCCGGTCATGCCAAAATCACCTGCCATCTACGCCAGAACCGCTTGGCGGACACTGCGGAAACACCTGTCGGCCCGGCTGGAACCACATCTCAGACGTTCCAGAAACGTGTTCATGAGATGCTGGAACCACACCCCGAACAGACGGATACCACCTGCCAGAACCGCCTGAACCACCTGCTGAGCACGCCGGAACCACCTGCTCGACTCACCGGTACCACCTCCCTGACACGCCAAAACCACCTGCTGGGTATGCCAGAACCACTTGGCGGACACTCCGGAATCATCTGCCGGACATGCCGGAACCAGCTCTCAGACACACCAGAACCAAGTGCCGGAGACGCCGGAAGCACCTGCCGAGCATGCCGGAGCCACCTGCTCGACTCGCCAGAAACACCTGCCGGACACGCCAAAATCACCTGCCGGGTACGCAAGAACCACCTGGCGGACACTACGGAATCACCTGCCGCGCATGCCGGAACCACCTCGCAGACGTGCCGGAAGCACGTGCCGGACACGCCGGAAACACCTACCGGACAGACCGGAACCATCTGCCAAGAACGCCGGAGCCACCTGTTGGACTCGCTGGAACCAGCTGCCGGACAGGCCAATATCAACTGCTGGCTATGCCAGAAAAACCTGGGGGACAGTCCGGGATCACCTGCCAGCCATGGCGGAACCACCTCTCAGACGTTCCAGAACCACCTGCCGGAGAAGCTGGAAACACGTCCTGGACAGACTGGAACCACGTGACGGCCATGCCTGAACCACCTGCCGAGCACGGCGGAAACACCTGCCGCACACGCCAAAATCACCTGCGGGCTACGCCAGAACCACTTGGACGACTCTCCGAAATGACCTGCCTGGCATGTTGGAACCACCTCTCAGATGTGCCAGAAGCACGTGGCGGAAAGTCCGGAATCACCTGTTGGGCATACGCAACCACCTCTGACACGTAGCAGAACCACGTGCCGTGCACGCCGGAACCACCTACCGGACAGACCGGAATCAACTTTTGGGCATGCCGCAACCACCAGTCAGATGTGCCAGAAACACGTGCCGGAGACGCCGGAAGCACCTGCCGAGCACGTCGCAACCACCTGCTCAACTCGCCTGAACCACCTGCCGGACACGCCAAAATCACCTGCCCGCTACACCAGCACCACTTCGGGGACAAGCCGGAATCACGTGAGGGGCATGCCGGCACAGCCTCTCAGACTGAACCTCGTGCCGGACACCACAGAACCACCTGCCGGACAGACCGGAACCACCTGCCGGACACGCTGGAACCACCGGCTCGACCCGCCGGAACGACCGCTGGACATGCAAAATCACCTGCCGGATACGCCGGAAACACTTGGCGAACACTCCAGAATCACCTGCCGGGCATGCCGGAACCACCTCTCAGATTTGCCAGAACCACGTGCCAGTGACCCCGGAAGCACCTGCCGAGCACGCCAGAACCACCTGCCCGACTCGCCAGAACCACCTGCCGGACACGGAAAAATCACCTACCGGCTACGCCACAACCAGTTGGGGAACACTTCGGAATCACCTGCCGGGCTTGCTGGAACCACCTGCCGGTCATGCCAAAATCACCTGCCAACAACGCCAGAACCGCTTGGCGGACACTGTGGAAACACCTGTCGGGCCGGCCGGAACCACATCTCAGACGTGCCACAACCATGTGCATGAGATGCTGGAACCACACCCCGAACAGACGGAAAACACCTGCCAGACCCGTCTGAACAACCTGCCGAGCACGCCGGAGCCACCTGCTCGACTCGCCGGAACCACCTACCTGACATGCCCAAATCACCAGCCGGCTATGCCAGAACCACTTGGCGGACACTCCGGAATCATGTCCCGGACATGCCGGAACCAGCTCTCAGACACACCATAACCACGTGCCGGAGACGCCGGAAGCACCTGCCGAGCATGCCAGAGCCACCTGCTCGACTCGCCAGAAACACCTGCCGGACACGCCAAAATCACCTGCCGGGTACGCCAGAACCACCTGGCGGACACTCCGAAACCACCTGTCGCGCATGCCGGAACCACCTCTCAGACGTGCCGGAAGCACGTGCCGGACACGCCGGAATCACCTACCGGACAGACCGGAACCACCTGCCGAGCACGCCGGAGCCACCTGTTCGAGTCGCTGGAACCACCTGCCGGACAGGCCAATATCAACTGCTGGCTATGCCAGAACCACCTGGGGGACGGTCCGGAATCACCTGCCAGCCATGGCGGAACCACCTCTCAGACGTACCAGAACCACCTGCCGGAGAAGCTGGAAACACGTCCTGGACAGTCTGGAACCACCTGCCGGCCAAGCCTGAACCACCTGCCAAGCACAACGGAACAACCTGCCAGACACGCCAAAATCACCTGCGTGTTATGCCAGAACCACTTGGAGGACTCTCTGGGATGACCTGCCGGGCATGCCGGAACCACCTCTCAGACGTGCCAGAACCATGTGGCGGACAGTCCGGAATCACCTGTTGGGCATGCGCAACCACCTCTGAGACGTACCAGAACCACATGCCGTGCAGGCTGGAACCACCTACCGGACAGACCGGAATCACCTTTCGGGCATGCCGGAACCACCTGTCAGATGTGCCAGAAACACGTGCCGGAGACGCCGGAAGCACCTGCCAAGCACGTTGGAACCACCTGCTCAACTCGCCTGAACCACCTGCCGGACATGCCAAAATCACCTGCCGACTATGCCAGAACCACTTGGCGAACACTCCGGAATCACTTGCCGGGCATGCAGGAACCACCTCACAGACATGCCAGAACCCCGTGCCAATGACCCCGGAAGCACCAGCCGAGCACGCCGGAACCACCTGCTCGACTCGCCAGAACCACCTGCCGATCACGCAAAAATCACCTGCCGGGTAGGCCAGAACCACCTGGCGGACACTACGGAATCACCTGCCGCGCATGCCAGAACCACCTCTCAGACGTGCCGGAATTACGTGCCGGACACGCCGGAAACACCTACCGGACAGACCGGAACCACCTGCCAAGAACGCCGGAGCCACCTGTTCGACTCGCTGGAACCACCTGCTGGACAGGCCAATATCAACTGCTGGCTATGCCAGAACCACCTGGGGGACAGTCCGGGATCACCTGCCAGCCATGGCGTAACCACCTCTCTGATGTACCAGAACCACCTGCCGGAGAAGCTGGAAACACCTCCTGGACAGACTGGAACCACGTGACGGCCATGCCTGAACCACCTGCCGAGCACGGCGGAACCACCTGCCGGACACGCCAAAATCACCTGCGGGCTACGCCAGAACCACTTGGACGACTCTCCGAAATGACCTGCCGGGCATGTTGGAACCACCTCTCAGACGTGCCAGAACCACGTGGCGGACAGTCCGGAATCACCTGTTGGGCATACGCAACCACCTCTGAGATGTACCAGAACCACGTGTCGTGCACGCCGGAACCACCTACCGGACAGACCGGAATCAACTTTTGGGCATGCCGCAACCACCAGTCAGATGTGCCAGAAACACGTGCCGGAGACGCCGGAACCACCTGCCGAGCACGTCGCAACCACCTGCTCAACTCGCCTGAACCACCTGCCGGACACGCAAAAATCACCTGCCGGCTACGCCACAACCAGTTGGGGAACACTTCGGAATCACCTGCCGGGCTTGCTGGAACCACCTGCCGGTCATGCCAAATACACCTACCAACTATGCCAGTACCACTTGGCGGACACTGTGGAAACACCCGTCGGGCCGGCCGGAACCACATCTCAGACGTGCCAGAACCATGTGCATGAGATGCTGGAACCACACCCCAAACAGACGGAAAACTCCTGCCAGACCCGTCTGAACAACCTGCCGAGCACGCCGGAGCCACCTGCTCGACTCACCGGAACCACCTACCTGACATGCCCAAATCACCAGCCGGGTATGCCAGAACCACTTGGCGGACACTCCGGAATCATGTGCCGGACATGCCGGAACCAGCTCTCAGACACACCAGAACCACGTGCCGGAGACGCCGGAAGCACCTGCCGAGCATGCCGGAGCCACCTGCTCGACTCGCCAGAAACACCTGCCGGACACGCCAAAATCACCTGCCGGGTACGCCAGAACCACCTGGCGGACACTCCGAAATCACCTGTCGCGCATGCCGGAATCACCTCTCAGACGTGCCGGAAGCACGTGCCGGACACGCCGGAATCACCTACCGGACAGACCGGAACCACCTGCCGAGCACGGCGGAACCACCTGCCGGACACGCCAAAATCACCTGCGGGCTACGCCAGAACCACTTGGACGACTCTCCGAAATGACCTGCCGGGCATGTTGGAACCACCTCTCAGACGTGCCAGAAGCACGTGGCGGACAGTCCGGAATCACCTGTTGGGCATACGCAACCACCTCTGACACGTACCAGAACCACGTGCCGTGCACGCCGGAACCACCTACCGGACAGACCGGAATCAACTTTTGGGCATGCCGGAACCACCAGTCAGATGTGCCAGAAACACGTGCCGGAGACGCCGGAAGCACCTGCCGAGCACGTCGCAAGCACCTGCTCAACTCGCCTGAACCACCTGCCGGACACGCCAAAATCACCTGCCCGCTACACCAGCACCACTTCGGGGACAAGCCGGAATCACGTGAGGGGCATGCCGGCACAGCCTCTCAGACTGAACCTCGTGCCGGACACCACAGAACCACCTGCCGGACAGACCGGAACCACCTGCCGGACACGCCGGAACCACCGGCTCGACCCGCCGGAACGACCGCTGGACATGCAAAATCACCTGCCGGCTACGCCGGAAACACTTGGCGAACACTCCGGAATCACCTGCCGGGCATGCCGGAACCACCTCTCAGATATGCCAGAACCACGTGCCAATGACCCCGGAAGCACCTGCCGAGCACGCCGGAACCACCTGCTCGACTCGCCAGAACCACCTGCCGGACACGCAAAAATCAATTGCCGGCTACGCCACAACCAGTTGGGGAACACTTCGGAATCACCTGCCGGGCTTGCTGGAACCACCTGCCGGTCATGCCAAAATCACCTGCCAACTACGCCAGTACCACTTGGCGGACACTGTGGAAACACCTGTCGGGCCGGCCGGAACCACATCTCAGACGTGCCAGAACCATGTGCATGAGATGCTGGAACCACACCCCGAACAGACGGAAAACACCTGCCAGACCCGTCTGAACAACCTGCCGAGCACGCCGGAGCCACCTGCTCGACTCGCCGGAGCCACCTACCTGACATGCCCAAATCACCAGCCGGGTATTCCAGAACAACTTGGCGGACACTCCGGAATCATCTGCCGGACATGCCGGAACCAGCTCTCAGACACCCCAGAACCACGTGCCGGAGACGCCGGAAGCACCTGCCGAGCATGCCGGAGCCACCTGCTCGACTCGCCAGAAACACCTGCCGGACACGCCAAAATCACCTGCCGGGTACGCCAGAACCACCTGGCGGACACTCCGAAACCACCTGTCGCGCATGCCGGAACCACCTCTCAGACGTGCAGGAAGCACGTGCCGGACACGCCGGAATGACCTACCGGACAGACCGGAACCACCTGCCGAGTACGCCGGAGCCACCTGTTCGACACGCTGGAACCACCTGCCGGACAGGCCAATATCAACTGCTGGCTATACCAGAACCAGCTGTTGGACGGTCCGGAATCACCTGCCAGCCATGGCGGAACCACCTCTCAGACGTACCAGAACCACCTGCCGGAGAAGCTGGAAACACGTCCTGGACAGTCTGGAACCACCTGCCTGCCAAGCCTGAACCAATTGCCAAGCACAACGGAACAACCTGCCTGACACGCCAAAATCACCTGCGTGTTATTCCAGAACCACTTGGAGGACTCTCTGGGATGACCTGCCGGGCATGCCGGAACCACCTGTCAGACGTGCCAGAACCATGTGGCGGACAGTCCGGAATCACCTGTTGGGCATGCGCAACCACCTCTGAGACGTACCAGCACCACATGCCGTGCAGGCTGGAACCACCTACCGGACAGACCGGAATCACCTTTCGGGCATGCCGGAACCACCTGTCAGATGTGCCAGAAACACGTGCCAGAGACGCCGGAAGCACCTGCCAAGCACGTTGGAACCACCTGCTCAACCCGCCTGAACCACCTGCCGGACATGCCAAAATCACCTGCCGACTATGCCAGAACCACTTGGCGAACACTCCGGAATCACTTGCCGGGCATGCAGGAACCACCTCTCAGACATGCCAGAACCCTGTGCCAATGACCCCGGAAGCACCAGCCGAGCACGCCGGAACCACCTGCTCGACTCGCCAGAACCACCTGCCGATCACGCAAAAATCACCTGCCGGCTACGCCACAACCAGTTGGTGAACACTTTGGAATCACCTGCCAGGCTTGCTGGAACCACCTGCCAGTCATGCCAAAATCACCTGCCAACTACGCCAGAACCGCTTGGCGGACACTGCGGAAACACCTGTCGGGCCGGCTGGAACCACATCTCAGGCGTGCCAGAAACGTGTTCATGAGATGCTGGAACCACACCCCGAACAGACGGAAAACACCTGCCAGACCAGTCTGAACAACCTGCCGAGCACGCCGGAGCCACCTACCTGACATGCCCAAATCACCAGCCGGGTATGCCAGAACCACTTGGCGGACACTCCGGAATCATCTGCCGGACATGCCGGAACCAGCTCTCAGACACAACAGAACCAAGTGCCGGAGACGCCGGAAACACCTGCCGAGCATGCCGGAGCCACCTGCTCGACTCGCCAGAAACACCTGCCGGACACGCCAAAATCACCTGCCGGGTACGCCAGAACCACCTGGCGGACACTCCGAAACCACCTGTCGCGCATGCCGGAACCACCTCTCAGACGTGCCGGAAGCACGTGCCGGACACGCCGGAATAACCTACCGGACAGACCAGAACCACCTGCCGAGCACGCCGGAGCCACCTGTTCGACTCGCTGGAACCACCTGCCGGACAGGCCAATATCAACTGCTGGCTATGCCAGAACCACCGGGGGGACGGTCCGGGATCACCTGCCAGCCATGGCGGAACCACCTCTCAGACGTACCAGAACCACCTGCCGGAGAATCTGGAAACACGTCCTGCACAGACTGGAACCACGTGACGGCCATGCCTGAACCACCTGCCGAGCACGGCGGAACCACCTGCCGGACACGCCAAAATCACCTGCGGGCTACGCCAGAACCACTTGGACGACTCTCCGAAATGACCTGCCGGGCATGTTGGAACCACCTCTCAGACGTGCCAGAAGCACGTGGCGGACAGTCCGGAATCACCTGTTGGGCATACGCAACCACCTCTGACACGTACGAGAACCACATGCCGTGCCGGCTGGAACCACCTACCGGACAGACCGGAATCACCTTTCGGGCATGCCGGAACCACCTGTCAGATGTGCCAGAAACACGTGCCGGAGACGCCGGAAGCACCTGCCAAGCACGTTGGAACCACCTGCTCAACTCGCGTGAACCACCTGCCGGACATGCCAAAATCACCTGCCGGCTACGCCACAACCAGTTGGTGAACACTTTGGAATCACCTGCCAGGCTTGCTGGAACCACCTGCCAGTCATGCCAAAATCACCTGCCAACTATGCCAGAACCGCTTGGCGGACACTGCGGAAACACCTGTCGAGCCGGCTGGAACCACATCTCAGACTTGCCAGAAACGTGTTCATGAGATGCTGGAACCTCACCCCGAACAGACGGATACCACCTGCCAGAACCGCCTGAACCACCTGCTGAGCACGCCGGAACCACCTGCTCGACTCACCGGTACCACCTCCCTGACACGCCAAAATCACCTGCTGGGTATGCCAGAACCACTTGGCGGACACTCCGGAATCACCTGCCGCGCATGACGGAACCACCTCTCAGACGTGCCGGAAGCACGTGCCAGACACGCCGGAAACACCTACCGGACAGACCGGAACCACCTGCCAAGAACGCCGGAGCCACCTGTTCGACTCGCTGGAACCACCTGCCGGACAGGCCAATATCAACTGCTGGCTATGCCAGAACCACCTGGGGGACAGTCCGGGATCACCTGTCAGCCATGGCGGAACCACCTCTCAGACGTACCAGAACCACCTGCCGGAGAAGCTGGAAACACGTCCTGGACAGACTGGAACCACGTGACGGCCATGCCTGAACCACCTGCCGAGCACGGTGGAACCACCTGCCGGACACGCCAAAATCACCTGCGGGCTACGCCAGAACCACTTGGACGACTCTCCGAAATGACCTGCCAGGCATGTTGGAACCACCTCTCAGACGTGCCAGAAGCACGTGGCGGATAGTCCGGAATCACCTGTTGGGCATACGCAACCACCTCTGACACGTACCAGAACCACATGCCGTGCACGCCGGAACCACCTACCGGACAGACCGGAATCAACTTTTGGGCATGCCGGAACCACCAGTCAGATGTGCCAGAAACACGTGCCGGAGACGCCGGAAGCACCTGCCGAGCACGTCGCAACCACCTGCTCAACTCGCCTGAACCACCTGCCGGACACGCCAAAATCACCTGCCTGCTACACCAGCACCACTTCGGGGACAAGCCGGAATCACGTGAGGGGCATGCCGGCACAGCCTCTCAGACTGAACCTCGTGCCGGACACCACAGAACCACCTGCCGGACAGACCGGAACCACCTGCCGGACACGCCGGAACCACCGGCTCGACCCGCCGGAACGACCGCTGGACATGCAAAATCACCTGCCGGCTACGCCGGAAACACTTGGCGAACACTCCGGAATCACCTGCCGGGCATGCCGGAACCACCTCTCAGATATGCCAGAACCCCGTGCCAATGACCCCGGAAGCACCTGCCGAGCACGCCGGAACCACCTGCTCGACTCGCCAGAACCACCTGCCGGACACGCAAAAATCACCTGCCGGCTACGCCACAACCAGTTGGGGAACACTTCGGAATCACCTGCCGGGCTTGCTGGAACCACCTGCCGGTCATGCCAAAATCACCTGCCAACTACGCCAGTACCACTTGGCGGACACTGTGGAAACACCTGTCGGGCCGGCCGGAACCACATCTCAGACGTGCCAGAACCATGTGCATGAGATGCTGGAACCACACCCCGAACAGACGGAAAACACCTGCCAGACCCGTCTGAACAACCTGCCGAGCACGCCGGAGCCACCTACCTGACATGCCCAAATCACCAGCCGGGTATGCCAGAACCACTTGGCGGACACTCCGGAATCATCTGCCGGACATGCCGGAACCAGCTCTCAGACACACCAGAACCACGTGCCGGAGACGCCGGAAGCACCTGCCGAGCATGCCGGAGCCACCTGCTCGACTCGCCAGAAACACCTGCCGGACACGCCAAAATCACCTGCCGGGTACGCCAGAACCACCTGGCGGACACTCCGAAACCACCTGTCGCGCATGCCGGAACCACCTCTCAGACGTGCAGGAAGCACGTGCCGGACACGCCGGAATGACCTACCGGACAGACCGGAACCACCTGCCGAGCACGCCGGAGCCACCTGTTCGACTCGCTGGAACCACCTGCCGGACAGGCCAATATCAACTGCTGGCTATGCCAGAACCACCTGGGGGACGGTCCGGAATCACCTGCCAGCCATGGCGGAACCACCTCTCAGACGTACCAGAACCACCTGCCGGAGAAGCTGGAAACACGTCCTGGACAGTCTGGAACCACCTGCCGGCCAAGCCTGAACCACCTGCCAAGCACAACGGAACAACCTGCCTGACACGCCAAAATCACCTGCGTGTTATGCCAGAACCACTTGGAGGACTCTCTGGGATGACCTGCCGGGCATGCCGGAACCACCTCTCAGACGTGCCAGAACCATGTGGCGGACAGTCCGGAATCACCTGTTGGGCATGCGCAACCACCTCTGAGACGTACCAGAACCACATGCCGTGCCGGCTGGAACCACCTACCGGACAGACCGGAATCACCTTTCGGGCATGCCGGAACCACCTGTCAGATGTGCCAGAAACACGTGCCGGAGACGCCGGAAGCACCTGCCAAGCACGTTGGAACCACCTGCTCAACTCGCCTGAACCCCCTGCCGGACATGCCAAAATCACCTGCCGACTCTGCCAGAACCACTTGGCGAACACTCCGGAATCACTTGCCGGGCATGCAGGAACCACCTCTCAGACATGCCAGAACCCCGTGCCAATGACCCCGGAAGCACCAGCCGAGCACGCCGGAACCACCTGCTCGACTCGCCGGAACCACCTGCCGATCACGCAAAAATCACCTGCCGGCTACGCCACAACCAGTTGGTGAACACTTTGGAATCACCTGCCAGGCTTGCTGGAACCGCCTGCCAGTCATGCCAAAATCACCTGCCAACTACGCCAGAACCGCTTGGCGGACACTGCGGAAACACCTGTCGGGCCGGCTGGAACCACATCTCAGACTTGCCAGAAACGTGTTCATGAGATGCTGGAACCACACCCCGAACAGACGGATACCACCTGCCAGAACCGCCTGAACCACCTGCTGAGCACGCCGGAACCACCTGCTCGACTCACCGGTACCACCTCCCTGACACGCCAAAATCACCTGCTGGGTATGCCAGAACCACTTGGCGGACACTCCGGAATCATCTGCCGGACATGCCGGAACCAGCTCTCAGACACACCAGAACCAAGTGCCGGAGACGCCGGAGGGACCTGCCGAGCATGCCGGAGCCAACTGCTCGACTCGCCAGATAAACCTGCCGGACATGCCAAAATCACCTGCCCGATACACCAGCACCACTTCGGGGACAAGCCGGAATCACGTGAGGGGCATGCCGGCACAGCGTCTCAGACTGAACCTCGTGCCGGACACCACAGAACCACCTGCCGGACAGACCGGAACCACCTGCCGGACACGCCGGAACCACCGGCTCGACCCGCCGGAACGACCGCTGGACATGCAAAATCACCTGCCGGCTACGCCGGAAACACTTGGCGAACACTCCGGAATCACCTGCCGGGCATGCCGGAACCACCTCTCAGATATGCCAGAACCACGTGCCAATGACCCCGGAAGCACCTGCCGAGCACGCCGGAACCACCTGCTCGACTCGCCAGAACCACCTGCCGGACACGCAAAAATCACCTGCCGGCTACGCCACAACCAGTTGGGGAACACTTCGGAATCACCTGCCGGGCTTGCTGGAACCACCTGCCGGTCATGCCAAAATCACCTGCCAACTACGCCAGTACCACTTGGCGGACACTGTGGAAACACCTGTCGGGCCGGCCGGAACCACATCTCAGACGTGCCAGAACCATGTGCATGAGATGCTGAAACCACACCCCGAACACACGGAAAACACCTGCCAGACCCGTCTGAACAACCTGCCGAGCACGCCGGAGCCACCTGCTCGACTCGCCGGAACCACCTACCTGACATGCCCAAATCACCAGCCGGGTATGCCAGAACCACTTGGCGGACACTCCGGAATCATCTGCCGGACATGCCGGAACCAGCTCTCAGACACACCAGAACCACGTGCCGGAGACGCCGGAAGCACCTGCCGAGCATGCCGGAGCCACCTGCTCGACTCGCCAGAAACACCTGCCGGACACGCCAAAATCACCTGCCGGGTACGCCAGAACCACCTGGCGGACACTCCGAAACCACCTGTCGCGCATGCCGGAACCACCTCTCAGACGTGCAGGAAGCACGTGCCGGACACGCCGGAATGACCTACCGGACAGACCGGAACCACCTGCCGAGCACGCCGGAGCCACCTGTTCGACTCGCTGGAACCACCTGCCGGACAGGCCAATATCAACTGCTGGCTATGCCAGAACCACCTGGGGGACGGTCCGGAATCACCTGCCAGCCATGGCGGAACCACCTCTCAGACGTACCAGAACCACCTGCCGGAGAAGCTGGAAACACGTCCTGGACAGTCTGGAACCACCTGCCGGCCAAGCCTGAACCACCTGCCAAGCACAACGGAACAACCTGCCTGACACGCCAAAATCACCTGCGTGTTATGCCAGAACCACTTGGAGGACTCTCTGGGATGACCTGCCGGGCATGCCGGAACCACCTCTCAGACGTGCCAGAACCATGTGGCGGACAGTCCGGAATCACCTGTTGGGCATGCGCAACCACCTCTGAGACGTACCAGAACCACATGCCGTGCCGGCTGGACCACCTACCGGACAGACCGGAATCACCTTTCGGGCATGCCGGAACCACCTGTCAGATGTGCCAGAAACACGTGCCGGAGACGCCGGAAGCACCTGCCAAGCACGTTGGAACCACCTGCTCAACTCGCCTGAACCACCTGCCGGACATGCCAAAATCACCTGCTGACTATGCCAGAACCACTTGGCGAACACTCCGGAATCACCTGCCGGGCATGCAGGAACCACCTCTCAGACATGCCAGAACCCCGTGCCAATGACCCCGGAAGCACCAGCCGAGCACGCCGGAACCACCTGCTCGACTCGCCAGAACCACCTGCCGGACACGCAAAAATCACCTGCCAACTACGCCAGAACCGCTTGGCGGACACTGCGGAAACACCTGTCGGGCCGGCTGGAACCACATCTCAGACGTGCCAGAAACGTGTTCATGAGATGCTGGAACCACACCCGAACAGACGGATGCTACCTGCCAGAACCGCCTGAACCACCTGCTGAGCACGCCGGAACCACCTGCTCGACTCACCGGTACCACCTCCCTGACACGCCAAAATCACCTGCTGGGTATGCCAGAACCACTTGGCGGACACTCCGGAATCATCTGCCGGACATGCCGGAACCAGCTCTCACACACACCAGAACCACGTGCCGGAGACGCCGGAAGCACCTGCCGAGCGTGCCGGAGCCACCTGCTCGACTCGCCAGAAACACCTGCCGGACACGCCAAAATCACCTGCCGGCTACGCCAGAACCAACTGGCGGACACTCCGAAACCACCTGTCGCTCATGCCGGAACCACCTCTCCGACATGCCGGAAGCACGTGACGGACACGCCGGAATCACCTACCGGACAGACTGGAACCACCTGCCGAGCACGCCGGAGCCACCTGTTCGACTCGCTGGAACCACCTGCCGGACAGGCCAATATCAACTGCTGGCTATGCCAGAACCACCTGGGGGACGGTCCGGAATCGCCTGCCAGCCATGGCGGAACCACCTCTCAGACGTACCAGGACCACCTGCCGGAGAAGCTGGAAACACGTCCTGGACAGTCTGGAACCACCTGCCGGCCAAGCCTGAACCACCTGCCAAGCACAACGGAACAACCTGCCTGACACGCCAAAATCACCTGCGTGTTATGCCAGAACCACTTGGAGGACTCTCTGGGATGACCTGCCGGGCATGCCGGAACCACCTCTCAGACGTGCCAGAACCATGTGGCGGACAGTCCGGAATCACCTGTTGGGCATGCGCAACCACCTCTGAGACGTACCAGAACCACATGCCGTGCCGGCTGGAGCCACCTACCGGACAGACCGGAATCACCTTTCGGGCATCCCGGAACCACCTGTCAGATGTTGGAGAAACACGTGCCGGAGACGCCGGAAGCACCTGCCAAGCACGTTGGAACCACCTGCTCAACTCGCCTGAACCACCTGCCGGACATGCCAAAATCACCTGCCGACTATGCCAGAACCACTTGGCGAACACTCCGGAATCACTTGCCGGGCATGCAGGAACCACCTCTCAGACATGCCAGAACCCCGTGCCAATGACCCCGGAAGCACCAGCCGAGCACGCCGGAACCACCTGCTCGACTCGCCAGAACCACCTGCCGATCACGCAAAAATCACCTGCCGGCTACGCCACAACCAGTTGGTGAACACTTTGGAATCACCTGCCAGGCTTGCTGGAACCACCTGCCAGTCATGCCAAAATCACCTGCCAACTATGCCAGAACCGCTTGGCGGACACTGCGGAAACACCTGTCGGGCCGGCTGGAACCACATCTCAGACGTGCCAGAAACATGTTCATGAGATGCTGGAACCACACCCCGAACAGACGGAAAACACCTGCCAGACCCGTCTGAACAACCTGCCGAGCACGCCGGAGCCACCTACCTGACATGCCCAAATCACCAGCCGGGTATGCCAGAACCACTAAGTGGAAAACTCCGGAATCATCTGCCGGACACGCCAGAACCAGCTCTCAGACACATCAGAACCACGTGCCGGAGACGCCGGAAGCACCTGCCGAGCATGCCGGAGCCACCTGCTCGACTCGCCAGAAACACCTGCCGGACACACCAAAATCACCTGCTGGGTACGCCAGAACCACCTGGCGGACACTCCGGAATCACCTGCCGCGCATGACGGAACCACCTCTCAGACGTGCCGGAAGCACGTGCCAGACACGCCGGAAACACCTACCGGACAGACCGGAACCACCTGCCAAGAACGCCGGAGCCACCTGTTCGACTCGCTGGACCCACCTGCCGGACAGGCCAATATCAACTGCTGGCTATGCCAGAACCACCTGGGGGACAGTCCGGGATCACCTGCCAGCCATGGCGGAACCACCTCTCAGACGTACCAGAACCACCTGCCGGAGAAGCTGGAAACACGTCCTGGACAGACTGGAACCACGTGACGGCCATGCCTGAACCACCTGCCGAGCACGGCGGAACCACCTGCCGGACACGCCAAAATCACCTGCGGGCTACGCCAGAACCACTTGGACGACTCTCCGAAATGACCTGCCGGGCATGTTGGAACCACCTCTCAGACGTGCCAGAAGCACGTGGCGGACAGTCCGGAATCACCTGTTGGGCATACGCAACCACCTCTGACACGTACCAGAACCACGTGCCGTGCACGCCGGAACCACCTACCGGACAGACCGGAATCAACTTTTGGGCATGCCGGAACCACCAGTCAGATGTGCCAGAAACACGTGCCGGAGACGCCGGAAGCACCTGCCGAGCACGTCGCAACCACCTGCTCAACTCGCCTGAACCACCTGCCGGACACGCCAAAATCACCTGCCTGCTACACCAGCACCACTTCGGGGACAAGCCGGAATCACGTGAGGGGCATGCCGGCACAGCCTCTCAGACTGAACCTCGTGCCGGACACCACAGAACCACCTGCCGGACAGACCGGAACCACCTGCCGGACACGCCGGAACCACCGGCTCGACCCGCCGGAACGACCGCTGGACATGCAAAATCACCTGCCG
>NW_027227804.1:0-23511 GCF_037783145.1 Equus przewalskii | reverse complement strand
ATGGTTCCGACCTGTCCGGCACGTGCTTCTGGCACTTCTGAGAGGTTGTGCTGGCATGCCCGGCAGGTGATTCTGGAGTGTCCGCCGAGTGGTTCTGGCGTAGCCGGCAGGTGATTTTGGCGTGTCCGGCAGGTGGTTCTGGGGAGTGGATCAGGAACTCTGGCATTCTCGGCAGGTGCTTCCGCCGTCTCCGGCATGTGGTTGTGGCACCTCTGAGAGGTGGTTCCAGCATGCCCGGCAGCTGATTCCGGAGTGTCCGACAAGTGGTTGTGGCGTAGCCGGCTGGTGATTCTGGCGTGTCCGGCAGGTGGTTCTGGCGAGTCAAGCAGGTGGTCCCGGCGTGTCCGGCAGCTGGTTCCGGTCTGTCCTGGAGGTGGTTCCGGAGTGTCTGCCGAGTGGTTCTGGCGTAGCCGGCAGGTGATTTTGGCGTGTCCAGCAGGTGGTTCTGGGGAGTGGAGCAGGTGGTTCCGGCATACTCGGCAGGTGGTTCCGGCGTGTCCGGCACATGGTTCTGGCACGTCTGAGAGGTGGTTCCGGCATGCCCGGCAGGTGATCCCGGAGAGTCCTCCAAGTGGTTCTGGCGTACCCCGCAGGTGTTTCTGGTGTGTCCGGCAGGTGGCTCTGGTGAGTCGAGCAGGTGGTTCCGGCGTGCTCGGCAGGTGGTTCCGGCAGGTCCGGCAGGTGTTTGCCGTCTGTCCATGACGTGGTTCCGGCATGCCCGCAAGGTGATTCTGGAGTGTCCACCCAGTGGTTTTGGCGTAGCCGGCATATGATTTTGGCCTGTGAGGCAGGTGGTTCCGGCATGTCCAGCAGGTGGTTCCGGAGAGCTCGGCAGGTGCTTCCGGTCTCTCCGGCACGTGGTTGTGGCACGTCTGAGAGAAGGTTCCGGCATGCCCGGCAGGTGATTCCAGAGTCTCCGGCATGTGGTTCTGGCACCTTTGATAGGTGGTTCCGGCATGCCCGGCAGGTGATTCCGGAGTCTCCGGCATGTGGTTCTGGCACCTCTGAGAGGTGGTTCCGGAATGCCTGGCATGTGATTCCGGAGTGTCTGCCGTGTGGTTCTGGCATAGCCGGCAGTTGATTTTGGCGTGTCCAGTAGGTGGTTCTGGGGAGTGGATCAGGTGGTTCCGGCATACTCGGCAGGTGGTACCGGCGTGTCCAGAACATGGTTCTGGCAAGTCTGAGAGGTGGTTCCGGCATGCCCGACAGGTGATTCCGGAGTGTCCGCCAAGTGTTTCTGGCGTACCCGGCAGGTGATTTTGGCCTGTCCGACAGGTGTTTCTTGCGAGTCGTGCAGGTGGCTCAGGCATGCTCAGCTGGTGCTTCCGGAGTCTCTGGCACGTGGTTCTGGTGTGTCTGAGAGCTGGTTCTGGCATGTCCGCAAGATGATTCCAGAGTGTCCACCAAGTGGTTCTGGTATACCTGGCAGGTGATTTTGGCGTGTCAGGAAGGTGGTTCCGGCTAGTTGAACAGGTGGATCAGGCGTGCTCGCCAGGGGGTTCAGGCGGGTCTGGCAGGTGGTTTCGGTCTGTTCGGGGTGTGGTTCCGGCATCTCAGGCACATGGTTCTGGCACATCTGAGAGGTGGTTGCGGCCAGCCCGACAGGTGTTTCCGGAGTGTCAGCCAAGTGGTTCTGGCGTAGCTGGCAGGTGATGTTGGCGTTTCCGGCAGGTGGTTCCAGCAAGCCCGGCAGGTGATTCTGGAGTGTCCGCCAAGTGGTTCTGGCGTAGCCGGCAGGTGATTTTGGCGTGTCCAGCAGGTGGTTCCGGCGAGCTCGGCAGGTGGTAGCGGCGTGTCCGGAACATGGTTCTGGCACGTCTGAGAGATGGTTCCGGCATGCCCGGCAGGTGATTCCGGAGTGTCCGGCATGTGGTTCTGGCACCTCTGAGAGGTGGTTCCGGCATGCCCGGCAGGTGGTTCCGGAGTGTCTGCCGAGTGGTTCTGGCGTAGACGGCAGGTGATTCTGGCGTGTCCAGCAGGTGGTTCTGGGGAGTGGATCAGGTGGTTCCGGCATACTCGGCAGGTGGTCCCGGCGTGTCCGGAACATGGTTCTGGCAAGCCTGATAGGTGGTTCCCGCGTGCCCGGCAGCTGATTCGGGAGTGTTCGCCAAGTGGTTCTGGCGTAGCCGGCAGGTGATTTTGCATGTCCGGCGGTGGTTCCGGCGAGTCGAGCTGGTGGTTCCGGCGTGTCCGGCAGGTGGTTCCGGTCTGTCCGGCAGGTGGTTCTGGCGTGTCCGGCACGAGGTTCTGGCACGTCTGAGAGGTGGTTCCGGCATGCCCGACAGGTGATTCCGGAGTGTCCGCCACGTGGTTCTGGTGTACCCGGCAGGTGATTTTGGCGTGTCTGGCAGGTGTTTCTTGCAAGTCGAGCATGTGGCTCAGGCATGCTCAGCACGTTCTTCCGGCGTGTCCGGCACGTGGTTCTGGTGTGTCTGAGAGCTGGTTCTGGCATGTCCGGCGGATGATACCGGAGTGTCCACCAAGTGGTTCTGGCATACCCGGCAGGTGATTTTGGCGTGTCAGGTAGGTGGTTCCGGCGAGTCGAGTAGGTGGTTCCGGCCTGCTCGGCAGGTGGTTCAGGCGGGTCGGGCAGGTGGTTTCGGTCTGTTCGGGGTGTGGTTCCGGCATCTCAGGCACATGGTTCTGGCACGTCTGAGAGGTGGTTCCGGCCGGCCCGACAGGTGTTTCCATGGTTTCCGCCAAGTGGTTCTGGCATAGCTGGCAGGTGATGTTGGCGTGACCGGCAGGTGGTTCCAGCCAGCCCGGCAGGTGATTCCGAAGTGTTCACCAAATGGTTGTGGCGTAGCCGGCAGGTGATTTTGGCGTGTCCAGCAGGTGGTTTTGGCGAGTCGAGCAGGTGGTTCTGGCGTGCTCGGCAGGTGCTTCCGGTGTCATTGGCATGTGGTTCCGGCATGTCTGAGAGTTGGTTCCGCCATGCCCGGCAGGTGATTCCGGAGTGTTCGCCAAGTAGTTCTGGCGTAGCCGGCAGGTGATTTTGCATGTCCGGCGGTGGTTCCGGCGAGTCGAGCTGGTGGTTCCGGCGTGTCCGGCAGGTTGTTCCGGTCTGTCCGGCAGGTGGTTCTGGGGTGTCCGGCACGAGGTTCTGGCACGTCTGAGAGGTTGTGTCGGCATGCCCTTCACGTGCTTCCGGCTTGTCCACCAAGTGGTTCTGGTGTAGCGGGCAGGTGATTTTGGCGTGTCCGGCAGGTGGGACCGGTGAGTCAAGCAGGTGGTTCCGGCGAGTGTTTCCTGTGTTTGCGGTCTGTCCGGGAGATGGTTCCGGCCTGTCCGGCACGTGCTTCTGGCACTTCTGAGAGGTTGTGCTGGCATGCCCGGCAGGTGATTCTGGAGTGTCCGCCGAGTGGTTCTGGCGTAGCCGGCAGGTGATTTTGGCGTGTCCGGCAGGTGGTTCTGGGGAGTGGATCAGGAACTTCCGGCATTCTCGGCAGGTGCTTCCGCCGTCTCCGGCATGTGGTTGTGGCACCTCTGAGAGGTGGTTCCAGCATGCCCGGCAGCTGATTCCGGAGTGTCCGACAAGTGGTTGTGGCGTAGCCGGCTGGTGATTCTGGCGTGTCCGGCAGGTGGTTCTGGCGAGTCAAGCAGGTGGTCCCGGCGTGTCCGGCAGCTGGTTCCGGTCTGTCCTGGAGGTGGTTCCGGAGTGTCTGCCGAGTGGTTCTGGCGTAGCCGGCAGGTGATTTTGGCGTGTCCAGCAGGTGGTTCTGGGGAGTGGAGCAGGTGGTTCCGGCATACTCGGCAGGTGGTTCCGGCGTGTCCGGCACATGGTTCTGGCACGTCTGAGAGGTGGTTCCGGCATGCCCGGCAGGTGATCCCGGAGAGTCCTCCAAGTGGTTCTGGCGTACCCCGCAGGTGTTTCTGGTGTGTCCGGCAGGTGGCTCTGGTGAGTCGAGCAGGTGGTTCCGGCGTGCTCGGCAGGTGGTTCCGGCAGGTCCGGCAGGTGTTTGCCGTCTGTCCATGACGTGGTTCCGGCATGCCCGCAAGGTGATTCTGGAGTGTCCACCCAGTGGTTTTGGCGTAGCCGGCATATGATTTTGGCCTGTGAGGCAGGTGGTTCCGGCATGTCCAGCAGGTGGTTCCGGAGAGCTCGGCAGGTGCTTCCGGTCTCTCCGGCACGTGGTTGTGGCACGTCTGAGAGAAGGTTCCGGCATGCCCGGCAGGTGATTCCAGAGTCTCCGGCATGTGGTTCTGGCACCTTTGATAGGTGGTTCCGGCATGCCCGGCAGGTGATTCCGGAGTCTCCGGCATGTGGTTCTGGCACCTCTGAGAGGTGGTTCCGGAATGCCTGGCATGTGATTCCGGAGTGTCTGCCGTGTGGTTCTGGCATAGCCGGCAGTTGATTTTGGCGTGTCCAGTAGGTGGTTCTGGGGAGTGGATCAGGTGGTTCCGGCATACTCGGCAGGTGGTACCGGCGTGTCCAGAACATGGTTCTGGCAAGTCTGAGAGGTGGTTCCGGCATGCCCGACAGGTGATTCCGGAGTGTCCGCCAAGTGTTTCTGGCGTACCCGGCAGGTGATTTTGGCCTGTCCGACAGGTGTTTCTTGCGAGTCGTGCAGGTGGCTCAGGCATGCTCAGCTGGTGCTTCCGGAGTCTCTGGCACGTGGTTCTGGTGTGTCTGAGAGCTGGTTCTGGCATGTCCGCAAGATGATTCCAGAGTGTCCACCAAGTGGTTCTGGTATACCTGGCAGGTGATTTTGGCGTGTCAGGAAGGTGGTTCCGGCTAGTTGAACAGGTGGATCAGGCGTGCTCGCCAGGGGGTTCAGGCGGGTCTGGCAGGTGGTTTCGGTCTGTTCGGGGTGTGGTTCCGGCATCTCAGGCACATGGTTCTGGCACGTCTGAGAGGTGGTTGCGGCCAGCCCGACAGGTGTTTCCGGAGTGTCAGCCAAGTGGTTCTGGCGTAGCTGGCAGGTGATGTTGGCGTTTCCGGCAGGTGGTTCCAGCAAGCCCGGCAGGTGATTCTGGAGTGTCCGCCAAGTGGTTCTGGCGTAGCCGGCAGGTGATTTTGGCGTGTCCAGCAGGTGGTTCCGGCGAGCTCGGCAGGTGGTAGCGGCGTGTCCGGAACATGGTTCTGGCACGTCTGAGAGATGGTTCCGGCATGCCCGGCAGGTGATTCCGGAGTGTCCGGCATGTGGTTCTGGCACCTCTGAGAGGTGGTTCCGGCATGCCCGGCAGGTGGTTCCGGAGTGTCTGCCGAGTGGTTCTGGCGTAGACGGCAGGTGATTCTGGCGTGTCCAGCAGGTGGTTCTGGGGAGTGGATCAGGTGGTTCCGGCATACTCGGCAGGTGGTCCCGGCGTGTCCGGAACATGGTTCTGGCAAGCCTGATAGGTGGTTCCCGCGTGCCCGGCAGCTGATTCGGGAGTGTTCGCCAAGTGGTTCTGGCGTAGCCGGCAGGTGATTTTGCATGTCCGGCGGTGGTTCCGGCGTGTCCGGCAGGTGGTTCCGGTCTGTCCGGCAGGTGGTTCTGGCGTGTCCGGCACGAGGTTCTGGCACGTCTGAGAGGTGGTTCCGGCATGCCCGACAGGTGATTCCGGAGTGTCCGCCACGTGGTTCTGGTGTACCCGGCAGGTGATTTTGGCGTGTCTGGCAGGTGTTTCTTGCAAGTCGAGCATGTGGCTCAGGCATGCTCAGCACGTTCTTCCGGCGTGTCCGGCACGTGGTTCTGGTGTGTCTGAGAGCTGGTTCTGGCATGTCCGGCGGATGATTCCGGAGTGTCCACCAAGTGGTTCTGGCATACCCGGCAGGTGATTTTGGCGTGTCAGGTAGGTGGTTCCGGCGAGTCGAGTAGGTGGTTCCGGCGTGCTCGGCAGGTGGTTCAGGCGGGTCGGGCAGGTGGTTTCGGTCTGTTCGGGGTGTGGTTCCGGCATCTCAGGCACATGGTTCTGGCACGTCTGAGAGGTGGTTCCGGCAGGCCCGACAGGTGTTTCCATGGTTTCCGCCAAGTGGTTCTGGCGTAGCTGGCAGGTGATGTTGGCGTTTCCGGCAGGTGGTTCCAGCAAGCCCGGCAGGTGATTCTGGAGTGTCCGCCAAGTGGTTCTGGCGTAGCCGGCAGGTGATTTTGGCGTGTCCAGCAGGTGGTTCCGGCGAGCTCGGCAGGTGGTAGCGGCGTGTCCGGAACATGGTTCTGGCACGTCTGAGAGATGGTTCCGGCATGCCCGGCAGGTGATTCCGGAGTGTCCGGCATGTGGTTCTGGCACCTCTGAGAGGTGGTTCCGGCATGCCCGGCAGGTGGTTCCGGAGTGTCTGCCGAGTGGTTCTGGCGTAGACGGCAGGTGATTCTGGCGTGTCCAGCAGGTGGTTCTGGGGAGTGGATCAGGTGGTTCCGGCATACTCGGCAGGTGGTCCCGGCGTGTCCGGAACATGGTTCTGGCAAGCCTGATAGGTGGTTCCCGCGTGCCCGGCAGCTGATTCGGGAGTGTTCGCCAAGTGGTTCTGGCGTAGCCGGCAGGTGATTTTGCATGTCCGGCGGTGGTTCCGGCGAGTCGAGCTGGTGGTTCCGGCGTGTCCGGCAGGTGGTTCCGGTCTGTCCGGCAGGTGGTTCTGGCGTGTCCGGCACGAGGTTCTGGCACGTCTGAGAGGTGGTCCCGGCATGCCCGACAAGTGATTCCGGAGTGTCCGCCACGTGGTTCTGGTGTACCCGGCAGGTGATTTTGGCGTGTCTGGCAGGTGTTTCTTGCAAGTCGAGCATGTGGCTCAGGCATGCTCAGCACGTGCTTCCGGCGTGTCCGGCACGTGGTTCTGGTGTGTCTGAGAGCTGGTTCTGGCATGTCCGGCGGATGATTCCAGAGTGTCCACCAAGTGGTTCTGGCATACCCGGCAGGTGATTTTGGCGTGTCAGGTAGGTGGTTCCGGCGAGTCGAGTAGGTGGTTCCGGCCTGCTCGGCAGGTGGTTCAGGCGGGTCGGGCAGGTGGTTTCGGTCTGTTCGGGGTGTGGTTCCGGCATCTCAGGCACATGGTTCTGGCACGTCTGAGAGGTGGTTCCGGCCGGCCCGACAGGTGTTTCCATGGTGTCCGCCAAGTGGTTCTGGCATAGCTGGCAGGTGATGTTGGCGTGACCGGCAGGTGGTTCCAGCCAGCCCGGCAGGTGATTCCGAAGTGTTCACCAAATGGTTGTGGCGTAGCCGGCAGGTGATTTTGGCGTGTCCAGCAGGTGGTTTTGGCGAGTCGAGCAGGTGGTTCTGGCGTGCTCGGCAGGTGCTTCCGGTGTCATTGGCATGTGGTTCCGGCATGTCTGAGAGTTGGTTCCGCCATGCCCGGCAGGTGATTCCGGAGTGTTCGCCAAGTAGTTCTGGCGTAGCCGGCAGGTGATTTTGCATGTCCGGCAATGGTTCCGGCGAGTCGAGCTGGTGGTTCCGGCGTGTCCGGCAGGTGGTTCCGGTCTGTCCGGCAGGTGGTTCTGGGGTGTCCGGCACGAGGTTCTGGCACGTCTGAGAGGTTGTGTCGGCATGCCCTTCACGTGCTTCCGGCTTGTCCACCAAGTGGTTCTGGTGTAGCGGGCAGGTGATTTTGGCGTGTCCGGCAGGTGGGACCGGTGAGTCAAGCAGGTGGTTCCGGCGAGTGTTTCCTGTGTTTGCGGTCTGTCCGGGAGATGGTTCCGGCCTGTCCGGCACGTGCTTCTGGCACTTCTGAGAGGTTGTGCTGGCATGCCCGGCAGGTGATTCTGGAGTGTCCGCCGAGTGGTTCTGGCGTAGCCGGCAGGTGACTTTGGCGTGTCCGGCAGGTGGTTCTGGGGAGTGGATCAGGAACTTCCGGCATTCTCGGCAGGTGCTTCCGCCGTCTCCGGCATGTGGTTGTGGCACCTCTGAGAGGTGGTTCCAGCATGCCCGGCAGCTGATTCCGGAGTGTCCGACAAGTGGTTGTGGCGTAGCCGGCTGGTGATTCTGGCGTGTCCGGCAGGTGGTTCTGGCGAGTCAAGCAGGTGGTCCCGGCGTGTCCGGCAGCTGGTTCCGGTCTGTCCTGGAGGTGGTTCCGGAGTGTCTGCCGAGTGGTTCTGGCGTAGCCGGCAGGTGATTTTGGCGTGTCCAGCAGGTGGTTCTGGGGAGTGGAGCAGGTGGTTCCGGCATACTCGGCAGGTGATCCCGGAGAGTCCTCCAAGTGGTTCTGGCGTACCCCGCAGGTGTTTCTGGTGTGTCCGGCAGGTGGCTCTGGTGAGTCGAGCAGGTGGTTCCGGCGTGCTCGGCAGGTGGTTCCGGCAGGTCCGGCAGGTGTTTGCCGTCTGTCCATGACGTGGTTCCGGCATGCCCGCAAGGTGATTCTGGAGTGTCCACCCAGTGGTTTTGGCGTAGCCGGCATATGATTTTGGCCTGTGAGGCAGGTGGTTCCGGCATGTCCAGCAGGTGGTTCCGGAGAGCTCGGCAGGTGCTTCCGGTCTCTCCGGCACGTGGTTGTGGCACGTCTGAGAGAAGGTTCCGGCATGCCCGGCAGGTGATTCCAGAGTCTCCGGCATGTGGTTCTGGCACCTTTGATAGGTGGTTCCGGCATGCCCGGCAGGTGATTCCGGAGTCTCCGGCATGTGGTTCTGGCACCTCTGAGAGGTGGTTCCGGAATGCCTGGCATGTGATTCCGGAGTGTCTGCCGTGTGGTTCTGGCATAGCCGGCAGTTGATTTTGGCGTGTCCAGTAGGTGGTTCTGAGGAGTGGATCAGCTGGTTCCGGCATACTCGGCAGGTGGTACCGGCGTGTCCAGAACATGGTTCTGGCAAGTCTGAGAGGTGGTTCTGGCATGCCCGACAGGTGATTCCGGAGTGGCCGCCAAGTGTATCCGGCATACCCGGCAGGTGATTTTGGCCTGTCCGACAGGTGTTTCTTGCGAGTCGTGCAGGTGGCTCAGGCATGCTCAGCTGGTGCTTCCGGAGTCTCTGGCACGTGGTTCTGGTGTGTCTGAGAGCTGGTTCTGGCATGTCCGCAAGATGATTCCAGAGTGTCCACCAAGTGGTTCTGGTATACCTGGCAGGTGATTTTGGCGTGTCAGGAAGGTGGTTCCGGCTAGTTGAACAGGTGGATCAGGCGTGCTCGCCAGGGGGTTGAGGCGGGTCTGGCAGGTGGTTTCGGTCTGTTCGGGGTGTGGTTCCGGCATCTCAGGCACATGGTTCTGGCACGTCTGAGAGGTGGTTGCGGCCAGCCCGACAGGTGTTTCCGGAGTGTCAGCCAAGTGGTTCTGGCGTAGCTGGCAGGTGATGTTGGCGTTTCCGGCAGGTGGTTCCAGCAAGCCCGGCAGGTGATTCTGGAGTGTCCGCCAAGTGGTTCTGGCGTAGCCGGCAGGTGATTTTGGCGTGTCCAGCAGGTGGTTCCGGCGAGCTCGGCAGGTGGTAGCGGCGTGTCCGGAACATGGTTCTGGCACGTCTGAGAGATGGTTCCGGCATGCCCGGCAGGTGATTCCGGAGTGTCCGGCATGTGGTTCTGGCACCTCTGAGAGGTGGTTCCGGCATGCCCGGCAGGTGATTCCGGAGTGTCCGCCACGTGGTTCTGGCGTACCCGGCAGGTGATTTTGGCGTGTCTGGCAGGTGTTTCTTGCAAGTCGAGCATGTGGCTCAGGCATGCTCAGCACGTGCTTCCGGAGTGTCCGGCACGTGGTTCTGGTGTGTCTGAGAGCTGGTTCTGGCATGTCTGGCAGACGATTCCGCTCAGCACGTGCTTCCGGAGTGTCCGCCAAGTGGTTCTGGCGTAGCCGGCAGGTGATTTTGGCGTGTCCAGCAGGTGGTTCCGGCGAGCTCGGCAGGTGGTAGCGGCGTGTCCGGAACATGGTTCTGGCACGTCTGAGAGATGGTTCCGGCATGCCTGGCAGGTGATTCCGGAGTGTCCGGCATGTGGTTCTGGCACCTCTGAGAGGTGGTTCCGGCATGCCCGGCAGGTGGTTCCGGAGTGTCTGCCGAGTGGTTCTGGCGTAGACGGCAGGTGATTCTGGCGTGTCCAGCAGGTGGTTCTGGGGAGTGGATCAGGTGGTTCCGGCATACTCGGCAGGTGGTACCAGCGTGTCCGGAACATGGTTCTGGCAAGCCTGATAGGTGGTTCCGGCATGCCCGGCAGCTGATTCGGGAGTGTTCGCCAAGTGGTTCTGGCGTAGCCGGCAGGTGATTTTGCATGTCCGGCGGTCGTTCCGGCGAGTCGAGCTGGTGGTTCCGGCGTGTCCGGCAGGTGGTTCCGGTCTGTCCGGCAGGTGGTTCTGGCGTGTCCGGCACGAGGTTCTGGCACGTCTGAGAGGTGGTTCCGGCATGCCCGACAGGTGATTCCGGAGTGTCCGCCACGTGGTTCTGGCGTACCCGGCAGGTGATTTTGGCGTGTCTGGCAGGTGTTTCTTGCAAGTCGAGCATGTGGCTCAGGCATGCTCAGCACGTGCTTCCGGAGTGTCCGGCACGTGGTTCTGGTGTGTCTGAGAGCTGGTTCTGGCATGTCCGGCAGATGATTCCGGAGTGTCCACCAAGTGGTTCTGGCATACCCGGCAGGTGATTTTGGCGTGTCAGGTAGGTGGTTCCGGCGAGTCGAGTAGGTGGTTCCGGCGTGCTCGGCAGGTGGTTCAGGCGGGTCTGGCAGGTGGTTTCGGTCTGTTCGGGGTGTGGTTCCGGCATCTCAGGCACATGGTTCTGGCACGTCTGAGAGGTGGTTCCGGCAGGCCCGACAGGTGTTTCCATGGTGTCCGCCAAGTGGTTCTGGCATAGCTGGCAGGTGATGTTGGCGTGACCGGCAGGTGGTTCCAGCCAGCCCGGCAGGTGATTCCGAAGTGTTCACCAAATGGTTGTGGCGTAGCCGGCAGGTGATTTTGGCGTGTCCAGCAGGTGGTTTTGGCGAGTCGAGCAGGTGGTTCTGGCGTGCTCGGCAGGTGCTTCCGGTGTCATTGGCATGTGGTTCCGGCATGTCTGAGAGGTGGTTCCGCCATGCCCGGCAGGTGATTCCGGAGTGTTCGCCAAGTGGTTCTGGCGTAGCCGGCAGGTGATTTTGCATGTCCGGCAATGGTTCCGGCGAGTCGAGCCGGTGGTTCTGGCGTGTCCGGCAGGTGGTTCCGGTCTGTCCAGCAGGTGGTTCTGGGGTGTCCGGCACGAGGTTCTGGCACGTCTGAGAGGTTGTGTCGGCATGCCCTTCACGTGCTTCCGGCTTGTCCACCAAGTGGTTCTGGTGTAGCGGGCAGGTGATTTTGGCGTGTCCGGCAGGTGGGACCGGTGAGTCAAGCAGGTGGTTCCGGCGAGTGTTTCCTGTGTTTGCGGTCTGTCCGGGAGATGGTTCCGGCCTGTCCGGCACGTGCTTCTGGCACTTCTGAGAGGTTGTGCTGGCATGCCCGGCAGGTGATTCTGGAGTGTCCGCCGAGTGGTTCTGGCGTAGCCGGCAGGTGACTTTGGCGTGTCCGGCAGGTGGTTCTGGGGAGTGGATCAGGAACTTCCGGCATTCTCGGCAGGTGCTTCCGCCGTCTCCGGCATGTGGTTGTGGCACCTCTGAGAGGTGGTTCCAGCATGCCCGGCAGCTGATTCCGGAGTGTCCGACAAGTGGTTGTGGCGTAGCCGGCTGGTGATTCTGGCGTGTCCGGCAGGTGGTTCTGGCGAGTCAAGCAGGTGGTCCCGGCGTGTCCGGCAGCTGGTTCCGGTCTGTCCTGGAGGTGGTTCCGGAGTGTCTGCCGAGTGGTTCTGGCGTAGCCGGCAGGTGATTTTGGCGTGTCCAGCAGGTGGTTCTGGGGAGTGGAGCAGGTGGTTCCGGCATACTCGGCAGGTGGTTCCGGCGTGTCCGGCACATGGTTCTGGCACGTCTGAGAGGTGGTTCCGGCATGCCCGGCAGGTGATCCCGGAGAGTCCTCCAAGTGGTTCTGGCGTACCCCGCAGGTGTTTCTGGTGTGTCCGGCAGGTGGCTCTGGTGAGTCGAGCAGGTGGTTCCGGCGTGCTCGGCAGGTGGTTCCGGCAGGTCCGGCAGGTGTTTGCCGTCTGTCCATGACGTGGTTCCGGCATGCCCGCAAGGTGATTCTGGAGTGTCCACCCAGTGGTTTTGGCGTAGCCGGCATATGATTTTGGCCTGTGAGGCAGGTGGTTCCGGCATGTCCAGCAGGTGGTTCCGGAGAGCTCGGCAGGTGCTTCCGGTCTCTCCGGCACGTGGTTGTGGCACGTCTGAGAGAAGGTTCCGGCATGCCCGGCAGGTGATTCCAGAGTCTCCGGCATGTGGTTCTGGCACCTTTGATAGGTGGTTCCGGCATGCCCGGCAGGTGATTCCGGAGTCTCCGGCATGTGGTTCTGGCACCTCTGAGAGGTGGTTCCGGAATGCCTGGCATGTGATTCCGGAGTGTCTGCCGTGTGGTTCTGGCATAGCCGGCAGTTGATTTTGGCGTGTCCAGTAGGTGGTTCTGGGGAGTGGATCAGGTGGTTCCGGCATACTCGGCAGGTGGTACCGGCGTGTCCAGAACATGGTTCTGGCAAGTCTGAGAGGTGGTTCCGGCATGCCCGACAGGTGATTCCGGAGTGTCCGCCAAGTGTTTCTGGCGTACCCGGCAGGTGATTTTGGCCTGTCCGACAGGTGTTTCTTGCGAGTCGTGCAGGTGGCTCAGGCATGCTCAGCTGGTGCTTCCGGAGTCTCTGGCACGTGGTTCTGGTGTGTCTGAGAGCTGGTTCTGGCATGTCCGCAAGATGATTCCAGAGTGTCCACCAAGTGGTTCTGGTATACCTGGCAGGTGATTTTGGCGTGTCAGGAAGGTGGTTCCGGCTAGTTGAACAGGTGGATCAGGCGTGCTCGCCAGGGGGTTCAGGCGGGTCTGGCAGGTGGTTTCGGTCTGTTCGGGGTGTGGTTCCGGCATCTCAGGCACATGGTTCTGGCACATCTGAGAGGTGGTTGCGGCCAGCCCGACAGGTGTTTCCGGAGTGTCAGCCAAGTGGTTCTGGCGTAGCTGGCAGGTGATGTTGGCGTTTCCGGCAGGTGGTTCCAGCAAGCCCGGCAGGTGATTCTGGAGTGTCCGCCAAGTGGTTCTGGCGTAGCCGGCAGGTGATTTTGGCGTGTCCAGCAGGTGGTTCCGGCGAGCTCGGCAGGTGGTAGCGGCGTGTCCGGAACATGGTTCTGGCACGTCTGAGAGATGGTTCCGGCATGCCCGGCAGGTGATTCCGGAGTGTCCGGCATGTGGTTCTGGCACCTCTGAGAGGTGGTTCCGGCATGCCCGGCAGGTGGTTCCGGAGTGTCTGCCGAGTGGTTCTGGCGTAGACGGCAGGTGATTCTGGCGTGTCCAGCAGGTGGTTCTGGGGAGTGGATCAGGTGGTTCCGGCATACTCGGCAGGTGGTCCCGGCGTGTCCGGAACATGGTTCTGGCAAGCCTGATAGGTGGTTCCCGCGTGCCCGGCAGCTGATTCGGGAGTGTTCGCCAAGTGGTTCTGGCGTAGCCGGCAGGTGATTTTGCATGTCCGGCGGTGGTTCCGGCGAGTCGAGCTGGTGGTTCCGGCGTGTCCGGCAGGTGGTTCCGGTCTGTCCGGCAGGTGGTTCTGGCGTGTCCGGCACGAGGTTCTGGCACGTCTGAGAGGTGGTTCCGGCATGCCCGACAGGTGATTCCGGAGTGTCCGCCACGTGGTTCTGGTGTACCCGGCAGGTGATTTTGGCGTGTCTGGCAGGTGTTTCTTGCAAGTCGAGCATGTGGCTCAGGCATGCTCAGCACGTGCTTCCGGCGTGTCCGGCACGTGGTTCTGGTGTGTCTGAGAGCTGGTTCTGGCATGTCCGGCGGATGATTCCGGAGTGTCCACCAAGTGGTTCTGGCATACCCGGCAGGTGATTTTGGCGTGTCAGGTAGGTGGTTCCGGCGAGTCGAGTAGGTGGTTCCGGCGTGCTCGGCAGGTGGTTCAGGCGGGTCTGGCAGGTGGTTTCGGTCTGTTCGGGGTGTGGTTCCGGCATCTCAGGCACATGGTTCTGGCACGTCTGAGAGGTGGTTCCGGCAGGCCCGACAGGTGTTTCCATGGTGTCCGCCAAGTGGTTCTGGCATAGCTGGCAGGTGATGTTGGCGTGACCGGCAGGTGGTTCCAGCCAGCCCGGCAGGTGATTCCGAAGTGTTCACCAAATGGTTGTGGCGTAGCCGGCAGGTGATTTTGGCGTGTCCAGCAGGTGGTTTTGGCGAGTCGAGCAGGTGGTTCTGGCGTGCTCGGCAGGTGCTTCCGGTGTCATTGGCATGTGGTTCCGGCATGTCTGAGAGGTGGTTCCGCCATGCCCGGCAGGTGATTCCGGAGTGTTCGCCAAGTGGTTCTGGCGTAGCCGGCAGGTGATTTTGCATGTCCGGCAATGGTTCCGGCGAGTCGAGCCGGTGGTTCTGGCGTGTCCGGCAGGTGGTTCCGGTCTGTCCAGCAGGTGGTTCTGGGGTGTCCGGCACGAGGTTCTGGCACGTCTGAGAGGTTGTGTCGGCATGCCCTTCACGTGCTTCCGGCTTGTCCACCAAGTGGTTCTGGTGTAGCGGGCAGGTGATTTTGGCGTGTCCGGCAGGTGGGACCGGTGAGTCAAGCAGGTGGTTCCGGCGAGTGTTTCCTGTGTTTGCGGTCTGTCCGGGAGATGGTTCCGGCCTGTGCGGCACGTGCTTCTGGCACTTCTGAGAGGTTGTGCTGGCATGCCCGGCAGGTGATTCTGGAGTGTCCGCCGAGTGGTTCTGGCGTAGCCGGCAGGTGATTTTGGCGTGTCCGGCAGGTGGTTCTGGGGAGTGGATCAGGAACTTCCGGCATTCTCGGCAGGTGCTTCCGCCGTCTCCGGCATGTGGTTGTGGCACCTCTGAGAGGTGGTTCCAGCATGCCCGGCAGCTGATTCCGGAGTGTCCGACAAGTGGTTGTGGCGTAGCCGGCTGGTGATTCTGGCGTGTCCGGCAGGTGGTTCTGGCGAGTCAAGCAGGTGGTCCCGGCGTGTCCGG
Source organism: Equus przewalskii (assembly GCF_037783145.1). Taxonomy (NCBI): domain Eukaryota; kingdom Metazoa; phylum Chordata; class Mammalia; order Perissodactyla; family Equidae; genus Equus; species Equus przewalskii. The sequence goes on along the minus strand of NW_027227804.1, from coordinate 8,666 downwards.
CAGCTGGTTCCGGTCTGTCCTGGAGGTGGTTCCGGAGTGTCTGCCGAGTGGTTCTGGCGTAGCCGGCAGGTGATTTTGGCGTGTCCAGCAGGTGGTTCTGGGGAGTGGAGCAGGTGGTTCCGGCATACTCGGCAGGTGGTTCCGGCGTGTCCGGCACATGGTTCTGGCACGTCTGAGAGGTGGTTCCGGCATGCCCGGCAGGTGATCCCGGAGAGTCCTCCAAGTGGTTCTGGCGTACCCCGCAGGTGTTTCTGGTGTGTCCGGCAGGTGGCTCTGGTGAGTCGAGCAGGTGGTTCCGGCGTGCTCGGCAGGTGGTTCCGGCAGGTCCGGCAGGTGTTTGCCGTCTGTCCATGACGTGGTTCCGGCATGCCCGCAAGGTGATTCTGGAGTGTCCACCCAGTGGTTTTGGCGTAGCCGGCATATGATTTTGGCCTGTGAGGCAGGTGGTTCCGGCATGTCCAGCAGGTGGTTCCGGAGAGCTCGGCAGGTGCTTCCGGTCTCTCCGGCACGTGGTTGTGGCACGTCTGAGAGAAGGTTCCGGCATGCCCGGCAGGTGATTCCAGAGTCTCCGGCATGTGGTTCTGGCACCTTTGATAGGTGGTTCCGGCATGCCCGGCAGGTGATTCCGGAGTCTCCGGCATGTGGTTCTGGCACCTCTGAGAGGTGGTTCCGGAATGCCTGACATGTGATTCCGGAGTGTCTGCCGTGTGGTTCTGGCATAGCCGGCAGTTGATTTTGGCGTGTCCAGTAGGTGGTTCTGGGGAGTGGATCAGGTGGTTCCGGCATACTCGGCAGGTGGTACCGGCGTGTCCAGAACATGGTTCTGGCAAGTCTGAGAGGTGGTTCCGGCATGCCCGACAGGTGATTCCGGAGTGTCCGCCAAGTGTTTCTGGCGTACCCGGCAGGTGATTTTGGCCTGTCCGACAGGTGTTTCTTGCGAGTCGTGCAGGTGGCTCAGGCATGCTCAGCTGGTGCTTCCGGAGTCTCTGGCACGTGGTTCTGGTGTGTCTGAGAGCTGGTTCTGGCATGTCCGCAAGATGATTCCAGAGTGTCCACCAAGTGGTTCTGGTATACCTGGCAGGTGATTTTGGCGTGTCAGGAAGGTGGTTCCGGCTAGTTGAACAGGTGGATCAGGCGTGCTCGCCAGGGGGTTCAGGCGGGTCTGGCAGGTGGTTTCGGTCTGTTCGGGGTGTGGTTCCGGCATCTCAGGCACATGGTTCTGGCACGTCTGAGAGGTGGTTGCGGCCAGCCCGACAGGTGTTTCCGGAGTGTCAGCCAAGTGGTTCTGGCGTAGCTGGCAGGTGATGTTGGCGTTTCCGGCAGGTGGTTCCAGCAAGCCCGGCAGGTGATTCTGGAGTGTCCGCCAAGTGGTTCTGGCGTAGCCGGCAGGTGATTTTGGCGTGTCCAGCAGGTGGTTCCGGCGAGCTCGGCAGGTGGTAGCGGCGTGTCCGGAACATGGTTCTGGCACGTCTGAGAGATGGTTCCGGCATGCCCGGCAGGTGATTCCGGAGTGTCCGGCATGTGGTTCTGGCACCTCTGAGAGGTGGTTCCGGCATGCCCGGCAGGTGGTTCCGGAGTGTCTGCCGAGTGGTTCTGGCGTAGACGGCAGGTGATTCTGGCGTGTCCAGCAGGTGGTTCTGGGGAGTGGATCAGGTGGTTCCGGCATACTCGGCAGGTGGTCCCGGCGTGTCCGGAACATGGTTCTGGCAAGCCTGATAGGTGGTTCCCGCGTGCCCGGCAGCTGATTCGGGAGTGTTCGCCAAGTGGTTCTGGCGTAGCCGGCAGGTGATTTTGCATGTCCGGCGGTGGTTCCGGCGTGTCCGGCAGGTGGTTCCGGTCTGTCCGGCAGGTGGTTCTGGCGTGTCCGGCACGAGGTTCTGGCACGTCTGAGAGGTGGTTCCGGCATGCCCGACAGGTGATTCCGGAGTGTCCGCCACGTGGTTCTGGTGTACCCGGCAGGTGATTTTGGCGTGTCTGGCAGGTGTTTCTTGCAAGTCGAGCATGTGGCTCAGGCATGCTCAGCACGTTCTTCCGGCGTGTCCGGCACGTGGTTCTGGTGTGTCTGAGAGCTGGTTCTGGCATGTCCGGCGGATGATTCCGGAGTGTCCACCAAGTGGTTCTGGCATACCCGGCAGGTGATTTTGGCGTGTCAGGTAGGTGGTTCCGGCGAGTCGAGTAGGTGGTTCCGGCCTGCTCGGCAGGTGGTTCAGGCGGGTCGGGCAGGTGGTTTCGGTCTGTTCGGGGTGTGGTTCCGGCATCTCAGGCACATGGTTCTGGCACGTCTGAGAGGTGGTTCCGGCAGGCCCGACAGGTGTTTCCATGGTTTCCGCCAAGTGGTTCTGGCGTAGCTGGCAGGTGATGTTGGCGTTTCCGGCAGGTGGTTCCAGCAAGCCCGGCAGGTGATTCTGGAGTGTCCGCCAAGTGGTTCTGGCGTAGCCGGCAGGTGATTTTGGCGTGTCCAGCAGGTGGTTCCGGCGAGCTCGGCAGGTGGTAGCGGCGTGTCCGGAACATGGTTCTGGCACGTCTGAGAGATGGTTCCGGCATGCCCGACAGGTGATTCCGGAGTGTCCGCCAAGTGTTTCTGGCGTACCCAGCAGGTGATTTTGGCCTGTCCGACAGGTGTTTCTTGCGAGTCATGCAGGTGGCTCAGGCATGCTCAGCTGGTGCTTCCGGAGTCTCTGGCACGTGGTTCTGGTGTGTCTGAGAGCTGGTTCTGGCATGTCCGGAAGATGATTCCAGAGTGTCCACCAAGTGGTTCTGGTATACCTGGCAGGTGATTTTGGCGTGTCAGGAAGGTGGTTCCGGCTAGTTGAACAGGTGGATCAGGCGTGCTCGCCAGGGGGTTGAGGAGGGTCTGGCAGGTGGTTTCGGTCTGTTCGGGGTGTGGTTCCGGCATCTCAGGCACATGGTTCTGGCACGTCTGAGAGGTGGTTGCGGCCAGCCCGACAGGTGTTTCCGGAGTGTCAGCCAAGTGGTTCTGGCGTAGCTGGCAGGTGATGTTGGCGTTTCCGGCAGGTGGTTCCAGCAAGCCCGGCAGGTGATTCTGGAGTGTCCGCCAAGTGGTTCTGGCGTAGCCGGCAGGTGATTTTGGCGTGTCCAGCAGGTGGTTCCGGCGAGCTCGGCAGGTGGTAGCGGCGTGTCCGGAACATGGTTCTGGCACGTCTGAGAGATGGTTCCGGCATGCCCGGCAGGTGATTCCGGAGTGTCCGGCATGTGGTTCTGGCACCTCTGAGAGGTGGTTCCGGCATGCCCGGCAGGTGGTTCCAGAGTGTCTGCCGAGTGGTTCTGGCGTAGACGGCAGGTGATTCTGGCGTGTCCAGCAGGTGGTTCTGGGGAGTGGATCAGGTGGTTCCGGCATACTCGGGAGGTGGTACCGGCGTGTCCGGAACATGGTTCTGGCAAGCCTGATAGGTGGTTCCCGCATGCCCGGCAGCTGATTCGGGAGTGTTCGCCAAGTGGTTCTGGCGTAGCCGGCAGGTGATTTTGCATGTCCGGCGGTGGTTCCGGCCAGTCAAGCTGGTGGTTCCGGCGTGTCCGGCAGGTGGTTCCGGTCTGTCCGGCAGGTGGTTCTGGCGTGTCTGGCACGAGGTTCTGGCACGTCTGAGAGGTGGTTCCGGCATGCCCGAGAGGTGATTCCGGAGTGTCCGCCACGTGGTTCTGGCGTACCCGGCAGGTGATTTTGGCGTGTCTGGCAGGTGTTTCTTGCAAGTCGAGCATGTGGCTCAGGCATGCTCAGCACGTGCTTCCGGAGTGTCCGGCACGTGGTTCTGGTGTGTCTGAGAGCTGGTTCTGGCATGTCCGGCAGATGATTCCGGAGTGTCCACCAAGTGGTTCTGGCATACCCGGCAGGTGATTTTGGCGTGTCAGGTAGGTGGTTCCGGCGAGTCGAGTAGGTGGTTCCGGCGTGCTCGGCAGGTGGTTCAGGCGGGTCTGGCAGGTGGTTTCGGTCTGTTCGGGGTGTGGTTCCGGCATCTCAGGCACATGGTTCTGGCACGTCTGAGAGGTGGTTCCGGCAGGCCCGACAGGTGTTTCCATGGTGTCCGCCAAGTGGTTCTGGCATAGCTGGCAGGTGATGTTGGCGTGACCGGCAGGTGGTTCCAGCCAGCCCGGCAGGTGATTCCGAAGTGTTCACCAAATGGTTGTGGCGTAGCCGGCAGGTGATTTTGGCGTGTCCAGCAGGTGGTTTTGGCGAGTCGAGCAGGTGGTTCTGGCGTGCTCGGCAGGTGCTTCCGGTGTCATTGGCATGTGGTTCCGGCATGTCTGAGAGGTGGTTCCGCCATGCCCGGCAGGTGATTCCGGAGTGTTCGCCAAGTGGTTCTGGCGTAGCCGGCAGGTGATTTTGCATGTCCGGCAATGGTTCCGGCGAGTCGAGCCGGTGGTTCTGGCGTGTCCGGCAGGTGGTTCCGGTCTGTCCAGCAGGTGGTTCTGGGGTGTCCGGCACGAGGTTCTGGCACGTCTGAGAGGTTGTGTCGGCATGCCCTTCACGTGATTCCGGCTTGTCCACCAAGTGGTTCTGGTGTAGCGGGCAGGTGATTTTGGCGTGTCTGGCAGGTGGGACCGGTGAGTCAAGCAGGTGGTTCCGGCGAGTGTTTCCTGTGTTTGCGGTCTGTCCGGGAGATGGTTCCGGCCTGTCCGGCACGTGCTTCTGGCACTTCTGAGAGGTTGTGCTGGCATGCCCGGCAGGTGATTCTGGAGTGTCCGCCGAGTGGTTCTGGCGTAGCCGGCAGGTGATTTTGGCGTGTCCGGCAGGTGGTTCTGGGGAGTGGATCAGGAACTTCTGGCATTCTCGGCAGGTGCTTCCGCCGTCTCCGGCATGTGGTTTCGGCACCTCTGAGAGGTGGTTCCAGCATGCCCGGCAGCTGATTCCGGAGTGTCCGACAAGTGGTTGTGGCGTAGCCGGCTGGTGATTCTGGCGTGTCCGGCAGGTGGTTCTGGCGAGTCAAGCAGGTGGTCCCGGCGTGTCCGGCAGCTGGTTCCGGTCTGTCCTGGAGGTGGTTCCGGAGTGTCTGCCGAGTGGTTCTGGCATAGCCGGCAGGTGATTTTGGCGTGTCCAGCAGGTGGTTCTGGGGAGTGGAGCAGGTGGTTCCGGCATACTCGGCAGGTGGTTCCGGCGTGTCCGGCACATGGTTCTGGCACGTCTGAGAGGTGGTTCCGGCATGCCCGGCAGGTGATTCCGGAGTGTCCGCCACGTGGTTCTGGCGTACCCGGCAGGTGATTTTGGCGTGTCTGGCAGGTGTTTCTTGCAAGTCGAGCATGTGGCTCAGGCATGCTCAGCACGTGCTTCCGGAGTGTCCGGCACGTGGTTCTGGTGTGTCTGAGAGCTGGTTCTGGCATGTCCGGCAGATGATTCCGGAGTGTCCACCAAGTGGTTCTGGCATACCCGGCAGGTGATTTTGGCGTGTCCGGCAGGTGGGACCGGTGAGTCAAGCAGGTGGTTCCGGCGAGTGTTTCCTGTGTTTGTGGTGTGTCCGGGAGATGGTTCCGGCCTGTCCGGCACGTGCTTCTGGCACTTCTGAGAGGTTGTGCTGGCATGCCCGGCAGGTGATTCTGGAGTGTCCGCCGAGTGGTTCTGGCGTAGCCGGCAGGTGATTTTGGCGTGTCCGGCAGGTGGTTCTGGGGAGTGGATCAGGAACTTCCGGCATTCTCGGCAGGTGCTTCCGCCGTCTCTGGCATGTGGTTGTGGCACCTCTGAGAGGTGGTTCCAGCATGCCCGGCAGCTGATTCCGGAGTGTCCGACAAGTGGTTGTGGCGTAGCCAGCTGGCGATTCTGGCGTGTCCGGCAGGTGGTTCTGGCGAGTCAAGCAGGTGGTCCCGGCGTGTCCGGCAGCTGGTTCCGGTGTCTCCTGGAGGTGGTTCCGGAGTGTCTGCCGAGTGGTTCTGGCGTAGCCGGCATGTGATTTTGGCGTGTCCAGCATGTGGTTCTGGGGAGTGGAGCTGGTGGTTCCGGCATACTCGGCAGGTGGTTCCGGCGTGTCCGGCACATGGTTCTGGCATGTCTGAGAGGTGGTTCCGGCATGCCCGGCAGGTGATCCCGGAGAGTCCTCCAAGTGGTTCTGGCATACCCCGCAGGTGTTTCTGGTGTGTCCGGCAGGTGGCTCTCGTGAGTCGAGCAGGTGGTTCCGGCGTGCTCGGCAGGTGGTTCCGGCAGGTCCGGCAGGTGTTTGCCGTCTGTCCATGGCGTGGTTCCGGCATGCCCGCAAGGTGATTCTGGAGTGTCCACCCAGTGGTTTTGGCGTAGCCGGCATATGGTTTTGGCCTGTGAGGCAGGTGGTTCCGGCATGTCCAGCAGGTGGTTCCGGAGAGCTCGGCAGGTGCTTCCGGTCTCTCCGGCACGTGGTTGTGGCACGTCTGAGAGAAGGTTCCGGCATGCCCGGCAGGTGATTCCAGAGTCTCCGGCATGTGGTTCTGGCACCTTTGATAGGTGGTTCCGGCATACCCGGCAGGTGATTCCGGAGTCTCCGGCATGTGGTTCTGGCACCTCTGAGAGGTGGTTCCGGAATGCCTGGCATGTGATTCCGGAGTGTCTGCCGTGTGGTTCTGGCATAGCCGGCAGTTGATTTTGGCGTGTCCAGTAGGTGGTTCTGGGGAGTGGATCAGCTGGTTCCGGCATACTCGGCAGGTGGTACCGGCGTGTCCAGAACATGGTTCTGGCAAGTCTGAGAGGTGGTTCCGGCATGCCCGACAGGTGATTCCGGAGTGTCCGCCAAGTGTTTCTGGCGTACCCGGCAGGTGATTTTGGCCTGTCCGACAGGTGTTTCTTGCGAGTCGTGCAGGTGGCTCAGGCATGCTCAGCTGGTGCTTCCGGAGTCTCTGGCACGTGGTTCTGGTGTGTCTGAGAGCTGGTTCTGGCATGTCCGCAAGATGATTCCAGAGTGTCCACCAAGTGGTTCTGGTATACCTGGCAGGTGATTTTGGCGTGTCAGGAAGGTGGTTCCGGCTAGTTGAACAGGTGGATCAGGCGTGCTCGCCAGGGGGTTGAGGAGGGTCTGGCAGGTGGTTTCGGTCTGTTCGGGGTGTGGTTCCGGCATCTCAGGCACATGGTTCTGGCACGTCTGAGAGGTGGTTGCGGCCAGCCCGACAGGTGTTTCCGGAGTGTCAGCCAAGTGGTTCTGGCGTAGCTGGCAGGTGATGTTGGCGTTTCCGGCAGGTGGTTCCAGCAAGCCCGGCAGGTGATTCTGGAGTGTCCGCCAAGTGGTTCTGGCGTAGCCGGCAGGTGATTTTGGCGTGTCCAGCAGGTGGTTCCGGCGAGCTCGGCAGGTGGTAGCGGCGTGTCCGGAACATGGTTCTGGCACGTCTGAGAGATGGTTCCGGCATGCCCGGCAGGTGATTCCGGAGTGTCCGGCATGTGGTTCTGGCACCTCTGAGAGGTGGTTCCGGCATGCCCGGCAGGTGGTTCCGGAGTGTCTGCCGAGTGGTTCTGGCGTAGACGGCAGGTGATTCTGGCGTGTCCAGCAGGTGGTTCTGGGGAGTGGATCAGGTGGTTCCGGCATACTCGGGAGGTGGTACCGGCGTGTCCGGAACATGGTTCTGGCAAGCCTGATAGGTGGTTCCCGCATGCCCGGCAGCTGATTCGGGAGTGTTCGCCAAGTGGTTCTGGCGTAGCCGGCAGGTGATTTTGCATGTCCGGCGGTGGTTCCGGCGAGTCGAGCTGGTGGTTCCGGCGTGTCCGGCAGGTGGTTCCGGTCTGTCCGGCAGGTGGTTCTGGCGTGTCTGGCACGAGGTTCTGGCACGTCTGAGAGGTGGTTCCGGCATGCCCGACAGGTGATTCCGGAGTGTCCGCCACGTGGTTCTGGCGTACCCGGCAGGTGATTTTGGCGTGTCTGGCAGGTGTTTCTTGCAAGTCGAGCATGTGGCTCAGGCATGCTCAGCACGTGCTTCCAGAGTGTCCGGCACGTGGTTCTGGTGTGTCTGAGAGCTGGTTCTGGCATGTCCGGCAGATGATTCCGGAGTGTCCACCAAGTGGTTCTGGCATACCCGGCAGGTGATTTTGGCATGTCAGGTAGGTGCTTCCGGCGAGTCGAGTAGGTGGTTCCGGCGTGCTCGGCAGGTGGTTCAGGCGGGTCTGGCAGGTGGTTTTGGTCTGTTCGGGGTGTGGTTCCGGCATCTCAGGCACATGGTTCTGGCACGTCTGAGAGGTGGTTCCGGCCGGCCCGACAGGTGTTTCCATGGTGTCCCCCAAGTGGTTCTGGCATAGCTGGCAGGTGATGTTGGCGTGACCAGCAGGTGGTTCCAGCCAGCCCGGCAGGTGATTCCGAAGTGTTCACCAAATGGTTGTGGCGTAGCCGGCAGGTGATTTTGGCGTGTCCAGCAGGTGGTTTTGGCGAGTCGAGCAGGTGGTTCTGGCGTGCTCGGCAGGTGCTTCCGGTGTCATTGGCATGTGGTTCCGGCATGTCTGAGAGGTGGTTCCGCCATGCCCGGCAGGTGATTCCGGAGTGTTCGCCAAGTGGTTCTGGCGTAGCCGGCAGGTGATTTTGCATGTCCGGCAATGGTTCCGGCGAGTCGAGCCGGTGGTTCTGGCGTGTCCGGCAGGTGGTTCCGGTCTGTCCAGCAGGTGGTTCTGGGGTGTCCGGCACGAGGTTCTGGCACGTCTGAGAGGTTGTGTCGGCATGCCCTTCACGTGCTTCCGGCTTGTCCACCAAGTGGTTCTGGTGTAGCGGGCAGGTGAT